>NC_061091.1:45443644-45490583 GCF_015104395.2 Macrobrachium nipponense
CGGGGAAAGGAGGGCTGGGAGGAGGGCTGGTTACGGCCTCCTTTAGCAGAGCGTCGAAACAGCAGGAGTCTTCGCACGGGGTTTGGTTGGACGGTGCAACCGTCTTCGCCGCCGTGGAAGCGCTAGCTAAGCTCTTTGGCTTAGCCGCAGTCGCTCGAGATTGCCCAGTAACCTTCGAGACTGCCTGGTGAACTAAGCGGTCACTGTCATCAGTGCGCCGCCTTTCCACCGCAGCGTCACCATCTCTCCGGGAAAGAGAGCTGGGGAACTCCTAATTGGTCCATTGCGAAGCCCGAGTGCCGCTCACGCCCGGCCCCCCTTGGTCACTCGGGTAAGGACTGCGTCCCTACGTCGAAGAACCAAGTTGGCCCACAGGTTAGCAGTCTGATGGGCGAGGTAAGAGATCGCTCTTCCTCCAGACTGGCACAGTCTCCTGAAAGAAGCGTCGTCTTCGAGAGCAGAACTCCCAGAGCCGGCCGCCTACTTTGGATAGTGAGGGACCACAAATCCAGCCAAGAGACTGCCTGGAATGCTGCCATAGCGGTAGATTCCAGGGCAAGTGCCTCCTGCGCGAGAACCAGAGGTTCTCCGACAGGAGCTGCTGCAGGGACACACCTGGAGTCAGCCCTCGCTAACTCCGGGTTAACCTGTTTCGGCGGCCCAGTATCGGGTCTTCCGAAGGCACGTAAAATGCCTCTGACGCTGTAGAGGAGGAGGAAGCAGCTTAGAAGACCGTCCGGATTTCAGCGAATCCTCCCGTCCTGAGACGAGATTCTCAACTTGATCCAGGACTTGAGTCTGCAAGCTCTGATCGTGGTAACCCCACCATCATTTTGGGTTCCCTCTTAGGACCCCAAAATGACTCGAGCCGGGACGTGGGCTCTGCCGGTGTTAGCGGCGATCCTTCCGCAAGGTCATTATGCTGACGAATCAGCTTAATGACCTCTGCAAAGTTCCTCTGTATCTCGGGAGTAACTGGTCTTGCGGAGTAGGACCGTCCAGTCCCCCCTCCAGCAACAGATCCCGTGATACTCCTCCTTCAGAAGGAGAACAGCGGCAGACCCCTGACGGTCACCTCCAACTACTTGCGCGTATGTTCTGGTCGGTCCTAGAAAACCGTGCCTGAGCCATACGGCGTCATAGCGGGATCGCGAGCGGCGCACCTCTCGCGATCACTCCTCGGTACCTCGCTCCTCCCGGTGTAGCCCGAGGAGGTTGAAGGTACGGGAGAGGTAGACCTGACGCTCCCCCCCTCGCTTGCTGGCAGGACCAGCGTGCGTGGAGGGCTGCTGCTGATCGTCAACCCGCGTGGCGATCGAGCAGCAGGCCTAGCCTTGCCGCTCGCCTGGGGCGAGTGGCTCGGCTGAGAACGTTGACGCTGATCTCTAGCGTCAGGCGAGCTGTTGCTGGTTACCGTCTCCGCCCGGTCCCTATGGGAGCGGCGGTCAGGTGACCTGCTAGGCTCTCTGTCGCGGCGAGACTGGGCCAGCGTTCCTCTCAGCGCGTCGAGCCGCTGGTACCAGCCGTGGCTGGTACCGACGGCCGCGGGGTGACCCCTTCCTCGCCTCAACCCGTGGCTGCTCAGCGACCGTCACGTCAACCCAAAGAGCAGCCAGTTGGTCGCTGCGAGAGCGTCCACTGGCCTGGCGAGAGTCGTTTGTGGCACGACTCTCGCCATCTTCTGCTCCGCGCAGGGCGGTCTTTGACGGCATGCGACTCGGGCGTCCAAAACTTTGGCTGGACGGTCTCACCCGTGGAAGAGCGTCCGACTCGGTACTATCTCGCGAACGAGAACGCGGCCGAGACGGAGCCTGACTTAGCGGCAGAACCGCTAAACACCAGGTGAGGACATACCAGCCGAGGCTGGTACCAACCTCTGGTCCCCGTCGTCTTCTTTGCAGAGGAAGAGACGGGCCCCGTTCCCGAAGGAACAGAAGGACCAGCAGAAGAGCTCCCCGAATCGCCTGAGCGAGACGGGCCCTTAGAAGACCCAAAGGATCTTCTTTTAGGGGGGGAGGGGGGAGGAGGCAGCCTTCTTCTTCTTCGCTGGTTTAGCCTTAGAAGTCGAAGGGGAAGAGGAGGCAGCAGACGAAGAAGAAGACGACGACGACACCTTCCTCTTCTTCCTCTTCTTCTTCGCCAGGCTCCGCAGGACAGATGTCAGGTCTTCCATCCAGGAGGGAGCCGGGGCAGTTGCCGAGCAACAGGGCCCGACTGCACCGTCCGGAAGAACCTGAGACTGTAGCAGCACCACCAACAGCAGGAGCGACAGGAACAGGTCCAGAACAGCAGGAACAGCAGGTAGAGCAATCTGAAAAGGAAGGAGCAGCAGGGACAGCAACAGGTACGGCAGGCACGACAGGAACCACAGGAGAGCCAGGCGTCCTGTCGGCAGCTACCGTCATTCTCGGCACTGGCGGCAGGTCTAGGGGGGGGTACTCTTAGGGCAGCGGAAGTCCGGGGTCGGCAACACAAAGAAACCAGGTGGCGGTGGCACCGTCCTCTTTGGTACGGCAGTAATGGGTTTGTGCACAAGCAGCCGTAGGCGTCACCGTCATTACATGCGGTCAGTGTACACGAGATGCGGCGGCATGTCATATGCTGGTGTTGATATGGTGGTAGTAGTAGTGGTTACCACACCATGAGTGACCACTGCCGACCCCGCCAACCGCTGAAGCAACCCCTGAATACTTGGCACTCCCTCATCCCTGCAGTCCCAGCGACTCCCACAACCTGTCCAAGGTCGTCCTTCGCTGGTGGCACATCTGCGGAAAGCAACAGTCGGGTTAGTAAGTAGGGGTTTCCTCGCGCCTGGGGGGAGAAGAACCCACCCAGAGCGGACGGAAGACCCCGAATACAACTGGACGTCCGGGTAGAGCGGGCGGCCCTCCTCCACACTCGACGGATCGAGTGAGGAGAAGGACTCCGCTACCCCCACCCCCCCTGCAGGGGAAGGCGCGAAACGTGGGGGCTGACCGGGAGGCAGGAAGGAAGACGAAGTGTCAGTTACCAAAGGAGTCACTGGAGAGCTTTCCGATGACTTCTTTGGAGGCCTAAGTCTCTTCCTGCCCTCGTACAGAACCCACTGCGCCTCGGACCAATTCATACAAGTTATACATGGCTCGTTCCGGGAGCATTCTCGCCCCCGGCAACGAGTACAAACCTCATGTGGATCCACGCCACGAATGATCTAAATCCGCCGCACTCTACGCCCCTCCACCCTCCCGCCCGGGACACACTCTACGGGCGACTGGGCGGCGGCGGCGAAAATCTCCATTTCTTGATCACTCATATTGCAGCAATAATGAATAAAGAAATGTACAAGTACTTACAATCATCCACACTCAACTAAACCAGAAAAGAGGCTGATACTCAAAGCAAACGACAAAAGCGGGCAGAGCGATGACGAACACGTCCTATCTCCACACGGCCGAAAGCAAAAGTGATTTGTTTACCTCCCATCGCGGCGGCGCGCGACGATCGGACAAGCAGTTAACTACCGTTCTCCCTTGTTCGAAGCTTACGACCGTTCCCGCTGCCGCTAGCTACTTCCTATTGTTAAAGGACGATGGGTTTGATTACGTATCGGAAACAAATAAGGATTGGAGATCGACCACTTCGATCTCTATCAAAGAGAGTGAAGGAGACGTCTTCCTCGAAGGAAAGCTTCAATGGTGAACAGAATAACTAAGACGATAGTTCAAGCCAAACTGGATGTTCCCGTCCGTTCTTCTCTATTCCAGGTTGGTTGCCTACTGTGAGATAGTCTTCTTTCAGCAGCAGTCTTCTTCCCAATGCTAGAAATTCCAGGAATTCGAGCATAGGCGAGGTTCCCGATTATCGTGTAACAATTATCGGGGATTCTCGTCTCGCTCACTTTGGACCGTGGTCTCGCCTAAGTGTTTGGAGATCGTAAAAAACTCAAACACTCTGAATGCACTAGAAATTCCGTAGAATTCTAAGCACTCTGCGAAACCCCCACCGAATTCGTCAAACGATATCGGCTGGTGGTCTTCTCGATTCCCGTAGAAATCGAGAATGGGGCAGGATCCCTCCTCAACGACCGGGACTTACGTCAGGTAGGACCTGAAGGTCCCACGGTAGCGCAGTCCCCAACGTGGGATCCTACAGAGAAATCTCCGTAGGATCCCTCCCATTTCCCTCGTAGCCGTAAGGAAAGAGGGAATGGGGGAGGAATTGGATACTCGCTTGTCCTCTCAGGAGGACGGAAGGGGGGGGGGGAAAGAAGAGCTGCAATACTCCGAAAAAACGCCGCTGTCGCGGCAGGGTAGGGGAAGTAGCTTGCTTGCCCGACCAGCTAGACCTGAGCGAGCCTTCTCGTCCGGAGACGAGAGGCTCTCCTGGTTCAGAACCGAGTCGAGAAGCTCTTATCGCGGCAAGCCCACCATCAGTCTGGTTCCCTACTCGGGCTCGAGAACGACTTGAGCCGTCGAGCGGCGATCCTTTCCCCAGGTCGTTGTGCTGACGAATCAGTGCAATAACCTGGGCAAAGTTACTCTGAATCTCGGAATTACAGCGTCTTGAGGAGTAGGACCGTCCAGTCCCTCCAACAAGAGCAGCTCCCAAGACCCTCCTCCTTCAGAAGAAGGACCAGCAACAGATCCCTGACGGTTGCCTCCAATCACTTGCGCGTACGTCCTGGCTGGTCCTAAGACCATACCTGGCACGTGCGGCGTCGTGACGGGATCGTGAGTGGCGCATCTCTCACGATCACTCCTATATACCTCACTCTTCCCGGCGTATGCCGAGGAAGTTGAAGGTATCGGAGAGACAGACCTGACGCTACCCCCTGACGGTCGCCTCCAATCACTTGCGCGTACGTCCTGGCTGGTCCTAAGACCATACGTGGCACGTGCGGCGTCGTGACGGGATCGTTAGCGGCGCACCTCTCACGATCACTCCTAGCTACCTCGCTCTTCCCGGCGTACCCCAAGGAAGTTTAAGGTATTGGAGAGACAGACCAGCGTACGTGGGGGGCTGCAGCCGATCACCAACCCGCGGTGGGGATCGATCTGCAGGCCTGGCCGTGCTGCTCACCTGTGGCGAGCGGCTCGACTGAGCACGTCGACCCCGGTCCAGTGCGTCAGACGAGCTGCTCCTGGTCGCCCTATCCGCGCGGTCCCTGTGGGAGCGGCGGTCAGGTGACTTGCAGAGCTCGTTTTCGCGGTGAGACCGGTGAGCGTCCTCAAGGCGCGTCAAACCGCTGGTACCAGCCAAGTGGTACCGATGGTAGGGGGGACCTACTCCCAGCCTCAGCCCGTGGCTGGTCAGAGACCGTCACGTCTACCAGGGTTACCAGCTGGTTGCTGCAAGAGCGGCCGCTGGCCTGGCGAGAGTCACATGAGCGACTCTCACCAGCTTCTGCTCCGTGCCGCGGTCCTGGCGCCAAAATTTTGGCTATACGCTCTCCCGCGGGAGATCGTATACTCGGAATTTCTCGCGAACGAGAGACCGAGCCGGAACCTGGCGTAGCGGCAGCGCCGCAAACACCAAGCGTGGAAGTACCGGTGGTAGTCGGTACGCCTCTGGTCCCCGTCTTCTTCTTCCTTGTGGAAGAGGAGACGGACCCTGTTTCCGAAAGAGCAGGAGGACCGGCAGAAGAACCCCCCCGTCCCACGGCGTGGAACGAGCCCTTAGAAGTTCCTGAAGGAGTCTTCTTAGGGGGGAAACCCCGGGTTAACCACCGCTGGTCGCTGCGAGAGCGGCCGCTGGCCTGGCGAGAGTCACCTGAGCGGCTCTCACCAGCCTTCTGCTCCGTGCCGCGGTCTTGGCGCCGAGCGAACTCTGGCGCCGAAACTTTGGCTGCACGGTCTCCCGAGGGAGAGCGTACACTCGGGATCTCCCGCGAACAAGAGACCGAGCCGGAACCTGGCGTAGCGGCATCGCCGCTAGCACCAGGCGAGGAAGTACCAGTGCTAACCGATACTCCTCTGGTCCCACCCCCCCCCCCGTCTATCTCTTCCTTACGGAAGGGGAGACGGGCCCTGCTCCCGAAGGAGCAGGAGGACCAGCAGAAGGAACGGGCCCTTAGAAGTTCCCGAAGGAGACTTCGTAGGGGGGGAGGCAGCCTTCTTCTTCTTCGGCTTATGGGCCTTAGAAGTCGAAGGGGAAGAGGCAGCAGCTGACGATGAAGACGAAGATGACACCTTCCTCTTCTTCGTCAGCTCACGCAGGACAGTCGTCAGGTCCTCCATCCAGGCCGGAGCCGGGGCTATTGCCGAAGCAACACGGCCTGACTGCACCTGTCCGGAAGGACCTGGGACTGGGGAAGACACACCGTGGGCAGGACCAGCATGGACAGGCTCAGGAACCAGGAGCGACAGGAACAGCAACCAGCTCAGGAGCGGCAGGAACAGCAGCAGCGGTAGACCCAGAAGGGACAGCCAAGCCAGCAGCGGGAATCACATCAGCGGCAGGTACGGCAGGCCCAGCGATCGCCTCGTAGAATCATCGGCAGCCGGCGGGAACCTGGGTACTGGCGGCCGGTCCAGGGGCGAGCTGCTGGAACAGCGGAAGTCTGGGGCAGGCAACACGAAGAAAACAGGCGGCGGCGGCAACCCCCCCTCGGTACGGCGGCGGCCCTAGTAGCGGCAGACGGCGTCACCGACACAGCATGGGGAGTGTAGACCAGGCGGGGGGAGCAGCATAAGCGGCCGTGGAGGTAGTAGTGGAGACCGCCCCAGACCTCGCTAGATGCTGCAGCAGCCCGTGGATGCTAGGCACGCCCTGCCGCCGCGGTGGTCCATACCCGTCCAAGGTCGTCTCCCATGGATGTAGCACCTGCGGTAGCACAGATAGATTAGTAAGAGGGGTTCCCTCACGCACGGGGGGAAGACATGCCCCACCCCGAACGCAAGGAAGACCCCAAATACAAAATACAACGAGGAAGCTGAGCGGGGGGGCAGGAAAGAAGACGAAGGATCGGATACCAAGGGAGTCGCGGGAGAGCTTTCCGATGACTTCCTGGCAGACCTTCGCTTCCCCTACCCCCGCACAGCAGTGAAAAGTAATATGAAAATGAAACAGAATACTGCCCTTGCGATTCACTTCATAGAACTTAAAGGGGAAAAGATCAATTCCCGGGTAAGAGCGGAAACTTGATCTCCATAATAATATGATGCTATAATAAAAATATATAGAAAATGAAACAGAATACTGCACTTGCGATTCACTTTCACAGAAAATAATCGTAAGGATCAATTCCTGGGTAAGAGCGAAAATTGATCCAAATTAAAATTTATGCAAATAAATAAATGAAAATGAAAAGAATACTGCAATTGCGAATCCACTTTTTATTGCATTCTATCATACAAAATAAAAGGCTCGTGCCGAGCGCAATCACGCTCTCGGCAACGAACGCACAGGGCAAAAATATAATGAAAAGAGTACTTACATTTTTCAATTACACACTTTCGCCCAAAATACATGACTCGGCCCGAGCGCGCCTGCCCTCGGCACCGCGACACAATTCAAGGGTTCAATTCATGAAAAAGAGAGGAAATCGCCGCATCTACGGCGATAGCTCCATGTTGGTTCATAATTAAGTAATGAAAATGAAAACAGTGTACTTACAGTTTCATTTTCAAGTCAAACAAACCATTAGTAGAAAACACAATATAAACAAAGCATCCGACGATGAAGCGGGCAGAGAGCGATGACGAACACGTCCTTCACACCCGCGGCCGAAAGCAAAAGTGATTTGTTTACCTCCCAGTCGCACGGCGCGCGACTGTCGGACAAGCAGTTAACTACCGTTCTCCCCTTGTTCGAAGCTTACGACCGTTCCAGCTGCCGCTAGCTACTTCCTATTGTTAAAGGACCGATGGTTTGTATTACGTATCGGAACAAATGAGTATTGCTACAATCAAAATAAATATATGAAAATGAAAAAGAATACTGTACTTGCGATTCCACTTCCATACAGAATAAGTTTTCGTGCCGAGTGCATTCGCTCTGCAACGAGCACACAGGTGAAAAAAAAATATAAATGAAAAGGGCACTTACTTACGATTTTCATCTACACATTTCCAACCAAAATATAAGCTTGGAGCGAGCGCTCTCCCGCCCTCGGCACCGAGCATACACAATACGAGGATCATTTCTGGGAAAAATGAATTCCCGCACTTACGCCCTTCAGTCCCGGCACTCGGGTAATCGGAGGGCGTGGAGAAACCAAGATCCTTTAATTCACAATTGAATTCAATGGAAAAAAGATGAAATGATTGTACTTACAATTCAGTTTCACTAGATAAAATAGAAAAAGAAAAACACAACCATGCGAAAGCAACGACGATGAAGCGGGCAGAGAGCGATGATACACACGTCTACACGCCAGCAGGCCGAAAGCAAAAGTGATTGTTTACCTCTCAGTCGCGCGCGCGTGCCTGTCGGACAAGCAGTTAACTACCGAACCCCTTGTTCGAAAGCTTACGGCCTATCCAGCTGCCGCTAGTAACCTTCCTATTGTAAAAGGACCGAAGGTTTGTATGCCGTGTCGGAACAATTTAAGATTTAGCTAAACAGAGGGTAATGAAAAGGGTGGCCAACTTAGTGCCCCCCTTGTTCAAGAATTTAACAGCCGTAATTCCTTATTCCAGCCTACGCTGAAAGTAGCTAATTCCTTATGTAGCCTATACCTAGGACAGAGGGTTGGTTAAGTTGTTTTACATTCTGTTCCGCCAAGGATAAAGGCAGGGTTCCTATCGATACTTAGCCTAATAGGCTAGGTAGTACCTAGTACCTAGTACTAGGCTACCTAGCCTAACCTAGCTATATAGGGGCTAAGTAGCTAGGCTATATAGCCTAGCTACTTTTTCGGAGGGTGGCATGCTATGATCGTTGAGTTGATGCAGGCCATGAGGTGTTTTACCCTACCTATACCTACCTAGGTAGTGATACTAGGCTACCTACTATGTATAAATTACAATATGGCTAGGTACTACTACTATGTAGCTACTAGGTAGGCTAATCACAATATACTACTATATACCTAGGTATAGTAGTAGCTAGTACCTACTAGTAAGTACGTACCTACTCTGTGCGAAAACGACAGGAATGCAGCCTATCCAAAGTAGCATTGCTAGTCAAATGACAAATTTTATAGGTGCCGAGGATACTAGGCTCCAGTAGTAGGTACTACTAGGTATACCTAGCTACTTACCTAATACTATGGCTACGGAAGGAGACTCACCTGCTTCATCTTTACAAAGATGTAAATCGCTATAAAAATTTTTACACATAGCCCTCTCAATCTCGATGATTCGAAGATGGATATCTTTAGGATCCTGAGGTGCTACAGGCCTGTCATTATGAACCATGTTTTCTGATTTCCTCCAACTTTTGCGGTACGCGCTTCAACTTGGAATGTTTACAATCTTCTTCAGTAAAGTTTCATGATAAAAGTTTTGCCTCTACAGTTTACAATGGTTCCACTGATGCATAGATATGTATGTTTAGTCGTGTCTTAAATTTTCTGTTAAGTTTTCCTTCCACATCTGATAAGATGGTTTTCCTTCTCCTGTCATTTTTAATGCAAATCACCTCCAAGTAGCAAGAGCATAGAACATCTGATGATGCTTTTAAATGAGGACATTTAGAGCGAATGAAAAAGGCAGCGAGTGCCTAGTATGGTTCAGTAAGAACTAGGAACCAGGAAGAGTAGTAACTACATTAAAGAATTTGAAGCAAAGGATGTCACAATTATAATTAAAGTCAGACTCACTCTTTTGGACCTGAAGGCGAAACTTCAGGGCATATACTAGGGTGAAAATTGCGATTGCTGTAGAACTGAAGAGAACAACACTGAACATCTATTATTCTGTAATGAAATCAAGAAAATAAATGATCAGGACATAACCTCAGAGTCTCATAAAAATATTGACAAAATATGAGACTAGAAATGAACGTTAAGAATTTTGTTTGCCTGAGAAGCGCTGGTAGTTAAAGCAAAAGAAAGAGCACAACCTCATAAAAGTGCCATCAGTAACACTAAAAGGTAGGTAGTAATGTCACTTACAAAGAAATATATTAGGTTAACACCAAAACGTTAATTTTAATTTGAAAAAAAAACGGTAGCCTTGTTTAGATAATAAGTAAAGTAGTGTTACAATAATTTTTCAGAGGTGAGTTGGATAAAATCTCACAAAGAATTATTTTTAGTACTGCTTATAGGACAGGGTAATGGTCTTAGACTAGAAATGAACATATAGATTGGTTAGTAATAAATTAACTATTGAAAGTTATAAGATAAAAATCTTATCAGAGGAAGTAATACTGAATAATGAGTGAAATCAGTGTTTGATAAAAGAATGGAGAATATTCAGAAAGGAAAATACTAGGAAATCTAATTAAATTATCCCAGTATGTGGCTCTAACAGTGCATGTGGCCGAAAGTGTGTTCGTGGAATGAGCGCTGCAGAGAGAGGGCACAACAACAGGGCAACTTATCAAACAGTACTGTATAGACCAAACACAAAGGAGGAAGAGAACGAACAGGGGAGCCAGTTCAAAGATAAATTCCTCTTACTACTACTACAACAGTTACTAAATTAAAGAGGAGAAAACTTTCAGACGACCAGAATGCTCTTAAAAGGAAGCCCAGAGAACTAGAGGCAGAAACAATATAATTTAGTAATGTAAATGAGTTAGAAGTAGGAAAATATAAGATAGTTAGAAATGTAAATAATTTGGAGATAGGGAATGATAATACTTTTAGGAATGTTGTGGCGAAAAAGATGGACTTAGTGGACTGTACTATTTGTTAAATGTAGTGAATTAATGGTGGTGTGTGTCAATACAGTTTTGGGCGATGTCACGCCCATACAGTGTACTATGCACATACGCATACACACCCATAGAGGGGCACGCAAAGGAGCGAACTACTACCCTTCCTTTCCCCTCCCGATCTCTTGACCTCTCCTAATGGCTTCTTTGGCGAGAGGCCTTCGACTCTTACCATACATGATATGCGCAATACATTCACCAAGAGCAATTTCATATATATAAGGACAAATGAATTATCATAACTAAAACAGTAATTATACTGCGTTACTAAAACGTTTACTGACGTTTATGCCAAAGACTTCGTCTTTCTGTAAAACCATCCTTTTGGTGCTAACCGCACCACAGATGCGTGCTAGAACAGCAAAATCAGATAAAATAATGTTAAGAGTGCCATTCTCGAGTAGATGTGGTTCATTCACCCTTATTATGTCATGCAATATAGAAGTACATATCTTTACAAAATATATGGCATGCGAATATATTTAGTTTTCACATGCATACAAATACAGTAACATAGTTCCTGTCTGTCGATTACCCGACAGACGGCATTGCGCAGTGAAAATCAATCAGTAATTTCTTATGAGACAGACACTAATAACAACATATGAGACAGATAGGACGGAAATAAGTGAATACACAATAACATAAAAAATAAAATCGTTGCGAGAGGAATTCCTCACAAATGTAAATAATTTAGAGTTAGGAGAAAATAAAATATCTAGTAATGAAAAACTCTGAGGTAGGCTGTAGAAGAAGGGAAATTAGTTTAGGGCAGGTAGGTGAAGGAAGTAGTTTTAGTAACAATTATAGGCTAGTAGGTTTAGGAGAAAAAAGTCGTTCGTAAATAATAGACAAACGGTCAGATGGTAGAAGCACTTTTATAAATAAAGAAAATGAACTAATAGTGAGTAACACAGAAGATGCATTAAGGAATCTCGAAATAAAGCTCATAAACACCCAGGGGCTGACAAAAACGAAACTAATCGAGCTGGTCGACTTAAAAGAAAACACAATTATGTGTATTACAGAAACGCACCTTAAACAGCAAAAATTGCTATTCCCAACAAGTATCAGAGTGGTAGTATCAATGAGAGATGAAGACGACACAAAAGGAGGAGGTCTATTAATAATGTATAGATCCAAAGGAGAGATCCAAATGAAAAAAGAAAAGTCAGAACACTGACATTCTACTAGTAGAGGGCAATTTATAGAGCAGCAAGATTTAACCTAATCCTAGTCTACATGTCAACTAGTGATAAAGAAAGTGTGAGGACTGGAATCAGGTAAGGAGAAAGCTCAATTAACTTTATTGAATGTTGTTGAAGATTAAGCTGGCTTTATGCCAGCATGGGCTCTTGCTCAGGAGCAGAACGGAGACGGCTGTATATGAGGCAGCAGTGCGGACGGAAACAGTGTCCATCACGCACACATATTCAAAAAAGGGACGGAGCCCCCACTGCAATTGTGTTTCATCGCAGCTGAAAATATACATATATCTTCGTGCAGAGAGTACATTTTTTCATGATATGTATATTAGCGGATAGGCCATGAAATGCTCTACATTTTAGTATATGGTATAAAAAGTATGTACAGAGGAAGGACGGACATTTGGCGAAATGCCGTCCTTACAAATACTCCCCCCTACAAGACAATGATTGAGTAATAATTATTAGCTGATGGTCAGCGGAATCTTGCGGGTGGCTGGAGGAGTCCGCGGGTTCAAGATTCCATCCATCGGGGGACGTCATCCTGGTCCTCGTCATCTGGTGAGTCAGGAAGCAGGATGCCACCCCTGGTGGTGGGCCTGGGGGATCCGACTACTTTTCTTGGGCGGCTCCGGCGACATCTGTGGGCATTGTCGGATCCCGGCAAGGCTGTGTTCCGAGGCAGTGTCCTGTGAGGGCATTCTGCGGGGTCGTCTTCGTCGAGAACGACGGTGGGCTTCAGTCTATCTATCAAGACCCAGTCCTTGCAGCCGCTGATCGAGACGAGGAATGCCTTCTCCTCTGGACAGATGACATGGTGTGGTCCTTAGTAGGGTCTCGTTAGGGGTGGGCAGGTGGTGTTGTTCTGTATGAAGATGTACTTGCAGGAGTCCAGGGCCCTCGGTCAGAACTGCTTCCTCATGTCAGTGTAGGTCTCTTGGCAGGGAACGAATCGTCGCTGTTGGCGGGGAAGAATTCAGCGGTGACAGCTTGCCATTGGCTCTTGGGGCGGTGCGGAGGCCGAGGAGGACCCATGGTAGCCTTCCATCAGGGAGGCTTGAGGGAGTGGTGGGTCCTTTCCACCATACCGTTGGGTGCAGGGTTGTAGGCCGTGGTCGTATGGTGCTTGGTCCCCATCAGGCGTGCCAGGGAGGTCCAGAGTTCTGAGGTGAAGGCAGTGATGTTGTCTGGCACTCCGAAGCGGCTGATCCAGCTGGATAGGAGGGCTTGGGCGCAGGCGTCTGTGGTGGCTTCTGGCTACCTGGTGGAGCAATTGATCACCGTTAGAAGGTATCTGGCTCTGTCGGATGCAGGGAGGGGCCCGATGACATCGACATAGATATACCTGAATCTCCTCCTGGGTTGAGGGAAGGTGCCTATTTCCAATTCGGTGTGCCTTCCTGTCTTGCTGCTCTGGCACGCGATGCAGTTCCTGACCCACTCGTGGGAGTCCCTCTTGATGCCATGCCAAACGAACCTTTCTGTCATGAGTCTGGTTGTCTTGCAGGGCGACAGGTGCAAGAGACTGTGGATTACATAGAATACCTGCTCCCTCCGGGAGGTGGGTATCAGAGGTCGTGGGCAGCCATTGCTGGTGTTGCAGAGGAGTGTCGTTTTGGAAGGGCTGAAGGGAATGTCCACCCATCGGAGGGCAGTGATGGTGGTCCGGTAGGCTGGTACTTCAGGGTTGGGGGCTTGCTCATGCGCTAGGTCCTCGTAGTCCACATTGAAATGCAGGGAGTTTATCTCGATCCTTGAGAGGGCATCAGCTATGGGGTTCCTTCCACCGGGGACGTACTTGATGGAGCACCTGAATTCGGAGACGGCCACGAGGTGACGTTGCTGTCTTGAGGACCAAGCATCGCCCAGGAGGTACCTGAAGTGGCAGATGGTCTGGTAGACAGTGAAGAGCTCATGGTCAAACGTGCTGTAGCAGGCCTCGGTGGGTTTCAGCTTCCTTTCTGAAGAGGGTTAACGGCGTGGGGACCCCCGTTGACCAGCTGTTCCAGGACGGCGCTGCATGCGGTGTTTGCTGGCATCAGTGGTGAGTGTCAGGGGTGCGTCGAGGTCCTGGTGAACCAGGGTCATCACTCTGCTGAGGGACCACTTGGTTCGGTTGAAGGCGTACTCTTGGGTTTCTCCCCACGTCAGCTTCTTTGGATCGCCCTTCAGGACCTCGGTCAAAGGGCACATGGTGCGGCGATGTCCAGGTTGAATTTTCTGCATTAATTCACCATCTTGATGAACTCTTGGAGGGTCTTGACTGTCGTCGGCGTCGGGAACTTCTCCACTGCAGCCACCTTTGATGCCATGGGACACACTCCTGCTGGGGTGATCTCGTGGCCGAGGAAATCCACCTCCTCCATGCCGAAGGTGCACTTGTCAAAATGGACGACAAGCCAGTTATCCTGCAGGCGCTTGAGGATGGCCCAGACATGGTTCAGGTGCTCCTCCGGCGATCTGGAAAATATGAGGATGTCGTCCACATAGCAGACACAGAAGGGTAGGTCGTTGAGGATGCTGTCCACAAGGCACTGAAAGGTGGCTCCGGCGTTCTGCAGGCCGAAGGTGGAGAAGGTGAGCATGAAGGACCCAAAGGGCGTGATGATGGCCGTCTTTGGGATGCTATCGGGATAGATGGGAACCTGAAAGTGGGACTTTAAGAGGTTGATTTTAGAGAAGATTTTTGCTTCATGGAGAGGCCCGGTGAGGTCCTTCACGTTTCAGCAGGGGGTAACTGTCGGGTGTGGTGACAAGGTTTAGGCAGCGGTAGTTGGCTCAGGGCCTCTATGTACTGTCTGCCTTCTTCACCATGTGGAGGGGGGATGCCCACGGGCTCACGGCCTTTCTACAGATGCCCATGCGTTCCATTTCCGCGAACGCGTTCTTGGCTTCCTGAAGGAGCTTTGGTGGGAGACAGCGGAGCTTGACGTGAGTTGGGGGGGCCTTGGTGTTGATGTAATGGTAATGGTATACACTGTGCTTGGGTGCAGCCCCTACCACCTGGCGAAGCTCGGGTTGGAAGACATCCGGGAACTCTCATAGGAGGGAGACGTACCTGTGGGAAAAAACGGAGCAGATGGTGGGTGCCCTGGGTCCTGTGGTGAGTGGGGGAGAGAGGCAGGTTTTGGTGTCGAGGAGGCATTGGCGGGCTACATCCACTAAGATCCCGTGGTGGGCAAGGAAGTCCACCCCCAGGAGAGGGATTCGTACATCGGCGATGAAGACGAACCATGTGTAGGTCCAGCCCAGGAACGCGATGATCTGGGTCCTGGTGCCATAGAAGCAGATGGGGGTTCCAATGGTGGCTATGAGGGCAGTCAGGGTGTCGGGGGCACGGCTGCGGTCCTCTGCTGATGGCACCAATGTCGACCAACATCCTGTGGCCGGAGATGGTGTCCTCGATGTAAAATCCTCTGGGGCGAGACTTTGTTACTGCCGCTGCCAGGGGGGCCGGCCTTGGGCGCTGCCTGGGCGCTGCCTCTGTCGTTTTTTTGGAGGCACGAAGCAGCAGGGGCGCTTGCACTTCCTTGCCTTACTACCAAACTTCTGGTGGAAGTGGCGCCAACCATTGTCCTGGCTGGGTTGCGAGGTTCTTCTCTGGAAGGCTGCACTGATCCCAGCCTCCTTGGGTTCCTCCTGCTGCAGGCTGTTGGCTGATGGTGGGGCAGAGAGTTTTGCGGCCTGAGTGGTGGTGAACAGGCCGAAGGCCAGCTCCACCATGCTCTCTGTGTCCAGGCCTTCCATGTCGGGGATCTGGGTGTGGACCTGGGGCATGAGTTGGCCGAGGAAGAGCTGTCTAAGGAGGCTTACCTCCTTCCTGCATCCTTGGTGGTCCACCTCTGGCAGTAGTACCAGATCCTGAAGCTTGTGCCAGGCTAGCCTCAGGTCTGCGGTGGTCATGGGGTTGACTACCAGGTCGAAGATGTGGGCGGATCTCTTGGGAACCGGTAGGGAGATGGCCTAAATGAATTGGGTCTTAAGGCCTTTGTAGGGCAGCGCTCTGGGCTGACTGTCCATCCAGGGGGAGAAGTGGTTGAACACGTCCTCCGGGAAGGCTGCAGTGATGAGGTCCACCTTGGTTCCTTCCCTGGTGATCCCGTGGAGCCGGAACTGGATCTCCAAATGGTGTAGCCAGGCTGTGACGTTCTGTCTGGAGAAGGACGGCAGTTTGATGGAGTGGGGCTCTGCCGGTGTGGTGGCGATGTGCAAGGACATCGATCAGGCCGCGGGTCGGGGCTTTGGGGGACCACCTGGGGAGAACATGGATTGTGCCGTGGGTTGGGGAGTCGAAAAACCAGAAGGAAAGGTGATGGACAGCTCCCCGTTTTGAGCCAAGTTCTCCATGTCTGCCAGCTCACTCTTACAGTCGACAGGTGTCGTAAATGGCGGTCCAAACCATGTGATAAACGCCAAAACACTCCTGTAGAGGATGTGCCATTTTGAGTCCGCTAATGGCTTGTAGTCTACCGCGGATGAGAACACCAGATAACCTAGAATAAGCGCTGTATGGGTCCGTTAAAGGTTTTCTGGGGTAGGTGGCCTAAGCTGCTACCGTCCTAATCCAGGAGGTCACCACTTGTAAGGACTGGAATCAGACAAGGAGAAAGCTCTAACTAGCTTTATTGAAAAGAGACAGCTGTATATGAGGCAGCAGTGCAGACGGAACGTAGTGTCAATCACGCATGCACATACAAAAAGGGACAGAGCCCCCACTGCGATTGTTTCATCACAGCTGAAAATATACATATACATAGACCATGAAATTCTCTACATTTTAGTATATGGTATAAAAAGTATGTACAGAGGAAGGACGGACATTTGGCGAAATGCCGTCCTTACAAAAGAAGTAGCATTAGAGAAGTCTTTGGGGACTTTGATGGGCATTTAGGTTTCATAGAGACACAAGAACTTGACCAAAATGTAAAATACGTTATAGACCTAATGGAAAAATATGACCTAACGCTATTAAATGGAGATTCCAGCTGCAAAGGGGAGATAACCTGGAGTAGAGGAGATCAGAACAGCACCATAGACTATGCCCTGGTCAACCAAAATATGTATAAAAACTGCGAATGTATGATAGATGAGAGAAAGTATGAATATGACCTATCCGACCACCACCTCATAAAAGCCATTTCAGAATGAACACAAAAGTAAGAAAAAAATTTAAAAATGAAACAAAAGAAATCAAATATTTGAAAATAACAGAAGAGTCCACTAGGAAATAATTTAATATATAGAATGTAAACAAAGCCAACAAGACAGAAAAGGACTAACCCAGCTGGAGGAAACAATGAGTGAAGCAAAAGCAAATAACCTAGAAAAGATAATAAAAAGAAGGTTTAAGCGTGAAGAAATAGAACCACTATGGGTCACCAAAGAAATAACGAAAGAAATAAGCCAAAGAAGGATATATAACAAGAATAGAAGAAGAAAAGAGATACTATATGAGGAAGCATATCATAAGCAAAAACAAAGTACAGATAGCAATAAAGAAAACATATGAAGAATATGAAGAAAAGGTTAGAAATGAGATAATGAATGATACAAACAGACAAAGGAAAAGCTGGGACAGTATAAACATGCTGAGACGAAAGTCCACATCAGAAAAGAGATTAAGGAAGAAACCCCAGGGAAAGTGCTGGTAAAATTCTGGGAAACAATACAGGCTACCAAAAAGAAGAAAACAAAATAGGAGAGATATGGAGTGAAAGCAAGAGAGAACAGTATAAACATGACATGGAAAAAATAATGAAAAGATTAGGACAGCATATGATATACCATATATCTTTAAGAAAATACATGGATGGAGTGTATGACTTAACAAAGACAGAAATTATACCCATGGAGGAAGTCAATATCACTGAAGAAAATATAAAAAATCAACTCGAGAAAATGAAAGCAAATAAAGCACCAGGGTCAGATGGAATGTAGCCAGTTCGGTTCAAACTATTCTTACAAAGTACCAACCTTCAAAGAGAATTGCCAGAATGTTTAAACAGCATACTGAAAGGCAGGAAAGCACAGAAGCTGGCTTAAGTTAAAAACACCACCTACACCCAAGAAACAACACCCCACAGTCAAAGATCTCAGGTCAATTGTACTAACAAATACATCGCATGGGGATCCTGAAAACGAAAATAAAAAAAGCATATTAGAAATATAGGAAAAATGAATGAACTGCAATCAGGTTTTACCACACAAAGAAGGGGAATTGATAATTGATATATCTTAGAATACTGCATACAAGAAACGTACAGAGAAAGGATTCATTATTTGTTGTATCAATAGACTTCCAAACAGCATTTGACTCCGTTAATAGAAAAAAAGCTCTTAGAGGTCATGATGAAATATAGGCTACATGCAGAGGTAATAAGTGCAGTAGCAAAGGTTATATACAAATGATGTAACAAGTCTTTGCCTCAACAATGTAGAACAAAAAGAGCTAAATGTAACTAATGGAATAAGACAAGGATGCACTGGCTCAACGTAGGTACCGTATTCTTTCTACTGATAACGTACCTGATAATAGAAAAACTAGAAAGTACAACAGAAGGTTTTAGAAATGAAGTTATAAGGATAGTGGCGCTACTATATGCAGATGACGGATTAATACTAGGACACGCCCTTTAACAAATAAGAAAAGCAATAAAAACCCTTATGGAAATAGCGAGCTAATGTGACCTAAACATAAACAAAGACAAGAGTAATATATTATGAAAGGACTGGTAGGTAGAGTATCGACGAATTGGAAAATATGGAGCACATACCTAGAAGGAATAAAAAATAGTTAAGAAGAGTAAATAATTAGGAGTGACAATTAACAACATGAAAGACTGCTTTAGAGAACAGATAAAAAGGGCCCAAATTAAAGCAAAGCAGATGGCAAATATGGCTAATGCAGTCATCAATAAAAGCTGTAGCAGGGTGAAAATAGGAAAATTGTATTGGAAAGGATTAGCGATGCCATCCTTCATGCATGCCATGGAAGTCATGAAACTTGACAAGAAAACCATAAATGAATTACAAAAGGTAAACGTTAAAATCTGAAATAGGGGCCTCTTCCTGCCACTCAAGAAATATGAAGAATACACTATTCTATCTGAAACATACACATGAGAGTGGTGGAAAAGGCTCTTATATGAGATAACCATGGATCAGTATGTAAACAGGAAAACCCCTTGGATAATGCAAAAGAATATATGAAAGAACTAAACAAAACTTAAGTAAAATGAAGCAGATAAAAACAAACAGTTAAAAGAAATAATAAACAACTGGGACAGAAAAACATGGCAGAAAGAAATGAATGAAAAGACAACTTTAAGAATCTACAGAAAATATAAAGAAAAATTAAGAGAAGAAATCCGGTATGACAACACTGGAAAAACAATGCTGATCAGTAAGGCCTGGTTAGGTACACTAGGATTAAATGACAGAACTAGGATATAAGAAGATACAAAATGTCTGTACTGTGAGGAAAAAATGAAAATTTAGAACATTTCTTACTTTACTGCCCAGCATACAGTGAGATTAGTGTGAGGTCGCAATGAGACAGAACTGAGTACTAACTAATTTATTGCGTTGTTGTTTGAGATTAAGATGGCCTTATGCCATCACGGGCCTCTACTCCTAGAGCAGCCCGTAGTAATTTATTACCTGGGCACGAGGTATACATAGCAGGGTGCGGTTGCGGATGGTAACGGAGTGCCCGACCCCCGAGTCTCGCGACCCGCACACAGACAGAGAAGAATTTGTGTTTCTTAGTTAATGAAATGGCAACAGCAAAAGACATAATGGACATACATTGATGAATTATATATTGGCAGAAAGGCCAGGAAGTCCTATATACAGACATATGCATGTGATTCTTGTTGCTTAGATGGATGAGATACAAGATCGTGATTAGTGGGTAAAGAAGGTCTACTACGGGCTGCTCTATGAGCAAGAGCCCGTGCTGGCATAACTCCAGCTTAATCTCAAGCAACAAGAAGGCTTTAACGGAGGTCTTTACAATGTAGATGAGATACAAGATCGTGATTAATGGGTAAAGAAGGTCTTTACAAGTACTCTCCCTGCAAAACAATTATTAATAATTAATAATGAATGATAAAATAGTGTATAATTAATAATGAATAACTGGAAGATTTGTAAAGTTAATCATGATATCTTGTTAGTATCAGGAGCCGTTCCTGAGTTCTTGGTATTTGAGGTTGTGGGGCGATCTCGACCGTTGAGTTATCCGGATAACTAATGTCGTATTCCATTAGTTATCCGGCTGGGATGTCATCCTTCGTCTGGCCCCTGGGACGACCTCAACCACGTCTCGGTTTCTTTTGCTTGAGATCTTATTTTGTGGAAGAATTCTTGGACGTCTGCTGATCCCCTCCCGGGTTTTGTTATCCATCAGGAAGGCTGTCTTAAGTCGACGGATGCCCAGTTTTCCCGCCTGTGGATGTCGACGAGGTAGGCCTTGGAGTTTCTCGTGATGACGTGATATGAGCCTCTGTATGGTCTGGAGAGGGGTGGGCAACGGGCGTCATCCCTCAGGAAGACGTGTGTGCAGGTTCCTAGGCCTTCTGGTCTGTAGTTATGTATCCTTTCTGTGAAAGTCTTCCAGCAGGGCACAAACTCCTTTGCTATTTCCCTTAGTCTTTTAAGGGGCTTAGCTCAGTTGTCTGGTTCCATAGGGAAGAAGTCGCCCGGTACTGCCAGTGCTTCTCCGTAGACTTTTTCTGCAGGAGATTCTTTGCCGTTTGCTTTTGGTGCTGTTCGCAGTCCTAGCAGGACCCAGGGCAGCTGCGCCATCCAGTTTTCATCGGTACACTATGCCATCAGTGCCGCTTTTAAAGAATGGCGGGCCCTTTCCTTCATTCCGCTGGCTGTGGGATTGTATGCCATTGTGCAGTGGAGTGTTGTCCCCATCAGGCATGCCAGGGATACCCAGAGTTCTGACAGGAATGCTGAGCCCCTGTCCATAATTATGTTGTTCAGCACACTGAAACAGCCTATCCAACTTGATAGTAGGGCTTCCATGCAGGCACTTGTCGATGCTTCTGCCATCGGGGTTGCTTCCAGCCATCTCGTAGATTGGTCTATGACTGTTAGGAGGTATCTGGTGCCCCCCGATTATGGTAGAGGTCCTAAGACATCCACGTGAATGTGCCCGAACCATCTTCGTGGTTGAGGGAAGTCTCCGAAGCCTCCGAAGTCTTGCTTGTTTGGCACGGTTTGCAGTGCTTTGCCTATTTCCGCACGACCTTTTTTATCCCATGCCACATGAACTTCTCGGTCATCAGGCACGTTGTTGTACGTCCCAAAGAATGGGAGAGGCCGTGGATGATGTCGAATACCTGCTTCCTTTGTGATGCGGGTATCAGGGGGTGAGGGCGGCCTGAGCTGGTGTTGCAGCGAAGTGTTGATCCCTGCTCTCCTACTGGCACATCCTTCCACTTCAGTGCAATGAATGCTGTGTGGTAAGCTGGCGTTCCTTGTAGTCGATGCCCATGTGGACTGAATTGATTTCAGGGTGTCAGCTACCGAGTTCTTATTCCCAGGGATGTAGCTAATGGTGCCCCCAAATTCGTATATAGCAGCCAAGTGCCGCTGTTGTCTTGCCGATCACGTGTCTCCAGCCTCTGTGAAAGCATTTACCAAAGGCTTGTGGTCCATCAGGATGGTGAAGGGGTTATTGTCAGGACAGCGTTTCTCAAACGAGGGCCCGTGGCTCCCCAAGGGGGCCATGGGCCTTCGACCAAGGGTCCATCAGTGGACGCTGAAAAACTGTGATTCAGAATGCAGGAGCTTGTAATCTGGTTTCAAATCTTGAATTAAACTATCACTTTTTTCACATTTTTTATGTTCTTGTTTGTTATACTGTTTATATGTTAGAATTATTGGAACTAGGCTATTATATTCCATTTATCCTTAATATTCTGATTTGTTTACTGTTTAAATAAAATAGAATTACTGAAATGAGGCTATTATGCTATTTTGCATTTTAATATTTTTGTTTATTTACTGTTTAAAAGTAGATTTTATCTGGAACCCATGACTTACCGAAGTTTCTTGGCAACAAGAAAGGGGTAAATGAGTTTAACCATGATTTTTTTAAGAGAAAACAGAGCCCACAGGGTATTCATAAAGTAATGCTGTAATGGTAATGTTAGTTGGCAGCAGTCATTTGTTTAGTGTATGTTGTGCTGGCTGTGTTGTTTAGATTAGCATGCCTTAAACCAGAGGATTACCATACTTCATCATACTTAACGCGCCACACAAAAGTAAGTTGAAGGATGCACAAGTATTTTGAGATATGAAACTATTGTTACTATGCCATGACATGCGTTAAAACACACCCCCCACAAAAAAAAAGTGAAAGAAAGATGCATCAAAGATTGCATTATTAGACATCTCAACAATTTCTCTGCTGAATTTAAATCATATTTCGACGATGCACCGTTGGATGTTCCGTGGATCAAAGACCTGTTCAATGCCAAAATTGAATCCAATAAAGTCTAAGCAGAGGAGCTGGCAGAGTCGAAGGTTTCAAAAGTAATGAAGCTGGTCTTCAGTAACAAAGAAGACCTCTCCAGCTTCTGGTTGTCTGTTCAGGATGCATACCCACTACTCAGCAAGAAGGCATCCGTAATGCTAATTCCATTTGCCACAACATATCTTTGCAAATCTGGATTTCCTGACCTTGCAACCATTAAAGTGAAGTCCAGAAACCGTCTTAACGTTAGGAACAATATTCGCCTTGCTGTGTCCAAGACGGAGCCAGACATAAAAGGCCTCGTCAGACAAGCCCAACAGAAAGTGTCTCATTGAATGTATTGCTTAGAGAAATGTTTACTTTGATTTATCTTTTAAGAGTGAGGAAATACATTTCATAAAACGAAATCTGCATCTTTATTGAAGGGCCGGGGGTCCATGAATGTCAAGTAACCCGGGGGGCCATGGGCCATCAAAGGCTGAGAAACGCTAGTCTAGGAGGTATTTGAAGTGTCGCACAGCCTGGTAGATTGCCAGCACTTCCCTGTCGAATGCACTGTAGTGGTTTGCAGCTGAAAAAGTGAGAGGGTGGAGGAACCCGTTCACTATCTGCTCCAGGACAGCTCCGCAGGCAACGTTGCTGGTGTAGGTGGTAAGTCTCAGGGGGCCGGTGGGGTCCTGGTGGGGTAGGCTGCCTTTGTCTGCTTGAGTGTCCTCTGCTGCGCCATTTCCCATGTCAGCGACTTTGGTTTTCCCTTCAGCATCTTGGTCAGGTGATACATGATACAGGCAATGTCTGGCATGAATCTTTGGTAGTAGTTGTCTATGCCGAGGAACTCCTGCAGGGACTTGATCATCTTTGGTGTGGGGAAGTTGTTTACCACCTCTACCTTGGGGGCCATGGGGCAGATGTCCGTCAGGGAGACCTCATGTCCCAGGAAGTCCACATTCTCTACAGCAAAGGAACACTTGTCACGATCAACCCGTTCTCCAGAGGGTGTTTCAGCACGGCCAGGACGTAGATCCATTTTAGCAAATATTTTGGGTGCATGTAGGGCTTCTGTCAGGTCCTGCATGTTTGGCAGGGGGTAATGGTCAGGCGTTATCACCAGGTTCAATCAACGATAGTACCCACAGGGCCTCCAGGAACCGTCTGGTTTCTTCGTGGTGATGTGGTGGTAGATGCTGTGCTTAGCCTGTGTTCCTGGCACCTGGCATAGTTCTGGCCTGAAGACGTCTGGGAATTCGTGCAGGAGGGTGCTGTATTTGGATGACTTAGCACCACATACAGAGGGGTGGGGCGGGAGAAAACCTGGACCAACTTCTTCTTCAGGTAGTTGAAGGGCAGCGCTTCAGGTTGGGTGTCCATCCATGGCGCAAGACGATTGAAAACCACCTCCAGGAGAGCTGCTACGATCAAGTCAGCCTTAATCCCTTCCTCTGTGATGCCATGGAGTCTGAACTGGATCTCAGTTCGCTGGAGCCAGAACACTATGTTCTCCCGGAAGAAGGGCGGAAGTTGGATGGAGGGGGGGGGGGGGCAGTGGGGTGAGGCGGTGGGCGTGCAGCTGCAGCTTGCAAGGGCACGGTGTGGGACATCGAGGGTGCACCTGAGTTCTCTAAGTCTATCATCTCACAAACACCAAAACGCGTGAGCACCGTATTTAGTCCACTATTGGTGTTTTTTACCTACGGTCGACGTGAGTCGTTAATGGTGGACCAAACCACGAGGGGAATGCCAAAACACTCCTGTAGAGGATGTGCCATTTTTAGTCCACTAATGGCATTTTGGTCGACCGTGGGTAGGAGTGCCAGAGAACCAAGACTGAAGTGCCATTTTGAGTCTGTTAATGGTTCTCTGGAAGGAGCAGCCAAAACCGCACATACAAAAGGGGGCGAAGTCCCACTGTGATTGTGCTTTCTCGCTCATACATAGATACATATAATGAAGCATACAGGAAATATATTTTCATGATATTTATATTGGCAGAGAGGCCATAAACTGCTCTACATTTTGGTATATATATATATATATATATATATATATATATATATATATATATATATATATATATATATGTATATATAAAGGTATGTAATGGAAGGACGGACATTTCGACAGAAATGCCGTCCTTTGTTAACTTTACATAGCTTAATCTTGTGATAAAACTGTGAACCCAGTTTTATCACAAAATTAAACTATATTAATTTAACAAAATATATGAACTGAAAGGTGGACTCGTGCTAACGAATAACTCACAAAAAAAGCGACAATTTACTGATGTAAAAATAGGGATAACTGCCTTTTACACTTTGAAATGTGATTTGATAAATATTCCTCCATAGATTTAAGCGGTGAGTGCGATTTTGGACATATGGAATGTTGTACCTAGTTCATGTGAATATCTATATTGGAGAACTCGAATAGGTGAAATGTTGCACAAATGAGGTTTACTTTTGTATGAAAGTTTTAGAGACTGACCGGATCCTGGAGACTGTCACGGGATTTTCTTGACATTTTTTTTTAACTTCCCTATCTTGGCCTTGTGTGCCTTTAGAACCTCGTTATCAATTGTTTTAAAGTTGATTTTTTTTTTTGTGTGAGTTATTCGTTAGCACGAGTCCACCTTTCAGTTCATATATTTTGTTAAATTAATGTAGTTTAATTTTGTGATAAAACTGGGTTCACAGTTTTATCACAAGATTAAGCTATGTAAAGTTAACAAAGTACGTGAACTGAAACGGTGCCTTGTGTAAGGACGGCATTTCTGTCGAAATGTCCGTCCTTACATTACATACCTTTGATATATATATATATATATATATATATATATATATATATTATTATATATTTATCATATATATATATATATAGATATATATATATACCATATATATATATATATACCAAAATGTAGAGCAGTTTGTGGCCTCTCTGCCAATATAAATATCATGAAAATATATTTCCTGTATGCTTCATTATATGTATCTATGTATGAGCGAGAAAGCACAATCACAGTGGGACTTCGTCCCTTTTTGTATGTGCGGTTTTGGCTGCTCCTTCCAGAAAACCATTAACAGACTCAAAATGGCGCTTCAGTCTTGGTTCTCTGGCACTCCTACCCACGGTCGACCAAAATGCCATTAGTGGACTAAAAATGGCACATCCTCTACAGGAGTGTTTTGGCATTCCCCTCGTGGTTTGGTCCACCATTAACGACTCACGTCGACCGTAGGTAAAAAACACCAATAGTGGACTAAATACGGTGCTCACGCGTTTTGGTGTTTGTGAGATGATAGACTTAGAGAACTCAGGTGCACCCTCGATGTCCCACACCGTGCCCTTGCAAGCTGCAGCTGCACGCCCACCGCCTCACCCCACTGCCCCCCCCCCCCCTCCATCCAACTTCCGCCCTTCTTCCGGGAGAACATAGGGTTCTGGCTCCAGCGAACTGAGATCCAGTTCAGACTCCATGGCATCACAGAGGAAGGGATTAAGGCTGACTTGATCGTAGCAGCTCTCTTGGAGGTGGTTTTCAATCGTCTTGCGCCATGGATGGACACCCAACCTGAAGCGCTGCCCTTCAACTACCTGAAGAAGAAGTTGGTCCAGGTTTTCTCCCGCCCCACCGCTTGAGAGAGCCGCCCACATCTTCAATCTGGTCGTCAACCCCCTGGTTGACACAGACCTGAGAGACATCTGGGACATGCTCCAAGGCCTGATGCTACTGCTGGAGAGGGACCCATAGAGACGTAGGAAGGAAGTCAGCCTTCCCAAAGAACTTCCTCCGCCAGCTGCTCCCAGAGGTGAGAGGCCAGATTTCGGAAACTGAAGAGATGGAGATGGAGGTCCCTCCTCATAGGGTTCTATCTCTGACCACAGGAGGCTGGTTGACACTGGGGCTAAGCAGTTGGTGTTCCCGTCGCCAGCAGAGGACTGCAGTCGCGCCCATTATGCCCAAGCTGCCCTCTTGGCTACCAATGGGATCTCCATATGCTCCTACGGCACCAAGTCCCAAACCATCGCATTCCTGGGTTGTTCCTACACCTGGCTCTTCGTCATCTCGGACATTAGAATTCCTCTCCTAGGGGCGGACTTCTTGGCCCACCATGCACTTCTGGTAGACGTAGACTGCCAACGCCTCCTAGACACTGAGACCTGGCTCTCACGGCTACTCTCCGCGGTTCCTAAAGCACCCGCATCTGCTCCATCTCTCCCTACCCACAAGTATGCCTTCCTCTTACAGGAGTTTCTGGAAGTGTTCAAACCAGAGTTCCGCCAGGTGGCAGGCGTCGTGCCCAAACATAGTGTGTACCACCACATCGACACCAAGGGCCCCCTGACTCACACAAAATTCCACCACCTCCCGCCAAAACGCCTCCAGGAAGCCAAGAGGGCGTTTGTGGAGATGGAGCGGATGAGCATCCCCCCTCCACATGGTAAGGAAGGCAGACGGTACATGGAGGCCCTGCAGGGACTACTGCCACCTCAACCTCATCACCACGCCCAACAGCTACCCCCTGCCAAACAGGCAGGACTTCACCGGGTCCCTCCATGGGGCGAAGATCTTCTTGAAGGTGGAGGTCCTAAAATTTTATTTTCAGATACCCGTCCATCCCAATGACATCCCGAAGACGGCAATCATCATGCCTTTTGGGTCCTTTCCATTCGTCTTCTCCATTTTCAGCCTGCGGAATGCCGGAGCTACCTTCCAGCACATAATAGACAGCATCCTCAGCGATTTACCCTTGTGTCTGCTAATGTAGACAATATTCTTACATTTTCCAGATCGCCAGAGGAGCACCTGAACCACATCCGGCCCGTCTCCAAGTGCCTGCAGGAGAACGGGCTCGCCGTTTGGTTCGACAAATGCGCCTTCAGCGCAGAGAAGGTGGATTTCCTCGGCCATGAAATCGCCCAAGCAGGAGTACGTCCTATGGCATCAAAGGTAGCCGCAGTGAAGTTCCTGACACCAACGATGGTCAATGCCCTATGGGAGTTCATTGGGATGGTGGACTACTACAGGAGGTTCATCCCAGAAATTGCCCACACGATGTACCCTTTCGTTGAGGTTCTGAAGGGAAAGCTGAAAGAGCTGGTATGGGAGGAAGCCCAGCAGCACACCTTCAATCTCACCAACATGTCCCTCAGTAGAGTTACAACTTTGGCCTACCAGGACCCAGACGCACCCCTGACTCTCATGACTGATGCCAGCAACTTTGCATGCGGAGCCATCTTGGAACAGCTGATCAACAGGGTCCCTACGCCGCTAGCCTTCTTCAGCAAGAAACTGAAACCAATCGCCTGTGCCCCCTGATCCCAGCCTCCCAGCATAAGCTGGTATTTGACGTAATACACAGCCTTTCGCATCTGTCGCCCTGTACGACAACCAGATTCCTGATGGAAAAGTTCGTGTGGCACAGCATCAAGGACTCCTGGGAGTGGGCCAACAACTGCATCGTGTGCCAGAACAGCAAGACAGGAAGGCACACCGAATCAGGAGTCGGCACTTCCCCCAACCTAGGTGGAGATTTGGCACATACACGTGGATGTCGTCGGCCTGCTTCCCCCATCTGGTGGTGCCAGATACCTCCTGACAGTGATTGACTGGTCCACCAGGTGGCCAGAGGCCACCCAGATATTGGAAGCCACTGCAGATGCCTGCACTGAAGCCCTCCTCTCCAGCTGGATCAACTGCTTCGGAGTGCCAGACAACGTCACAACGGACCGGGGAACTGCCTTCACCTTGGAACTCTGGACCGCTCTGGCATGCCTGATGGGGACGAAGCACCACACCACCATGACCTACAACCCTGCAGCAAACGGCATGGTGGATAGGACTTGCTGCTCCCTCAAGGCCTCCCTGATGACATGCTGCATGGGCCCCAACTGGAAGGCACAACTACCTTGGGTCCTCCTTGGCCTCTGCACCACCCCAAGAGCCAACGGTGACCCATCACCTATGGAGAAGGTCTACGGGGAAACTCTGACATTGCCCAGAGAATTCTTCACGGTCGACAGCTGCGACGAGGATGTCCCCCTGTCTAAACTCCGTGCAACCGCCCATAAATTCATTCCCTGCTGCGAGACCTTCTCCGACAGAAGAAACACCTTTGACCAAAAGCCCTGGATTCCTGCGGACACTTCTTCATCAGGAACGACGCCACCCGCCCTTACTTAACGAGACCTTACCGAGGATTGTATCGCATCATCCATCGATCAGAGAAGGCATTCCTCATCGCGATCAATGGCCATGAGGACTGGGTCTCAATAGACCGGCTGAAACTTGCCTTCATCCCTGACGGAGACGACACCGCAGAAGGACCTTGCAGGAACCCGCCAGCACACCCAGACATCACCGAGGCCGCCCGAGGACAGCAATCGAACCCCCAAGTCTCCCACCAGGGGAGTTATCTTGCTAACCCACTCGTCAGGAGAGGAAGAGCCAGAGGATGTTCCCTGACAAATGGCATCCATGACCCGCGGACTCCTCTGCCCTCCAGCAAGATACCGATGACCAATCATCCAACGATTATTGTCATAACCATTGTCTTGGGGGAGTATCTGTAAGGACGTCATTTCTGCCGAAATTTCTGTCCTTCCATTACATACCTTTTTTACATATATACCAAAATGTAAAGCAGTTTGCAGCCTTTCCACCAATATATATATCATCAAAATATGTATCCTGTACCCTTAATTATATGTATATTTGTATGTGGGAGAGAGCACAATTGCAATGGGACTCCGTCCCCTTTTGTATATGCGCGTTACGGACACTACGTTTCCGTCCACACAGCCTCCTTATATATATCTGTTTCTGATTAATAAACCAGAACAGTTCTTTTGATGTCTGTGTTCGTTCCTCACACTTGCATCAACGGACAACTCGCAAAAGGAAATTAACTCTAAAACGATTGATAACGAGGTTCTAAATGCACAAAAGGCCAAGACAGGGATTTTTAAAAAACCGTTGAGAAAATCCCATGACCTCAGTCTCCAAGATCCTGTCAGTCTAAAAGTTTCACACAAAATATTTGTGCAACATTTTGCCTATTCAATTTCTCTAATATCGAGATTCACACGAACTACATTATTTCATATGCCAAAATCGCATTCACCGCTTAAATCTATGGAAGGATATTTATTGAATCGCATTTCGACAGGGTTGTGTGATGTCACAAAATCACAGGCGCAAATTCGTCCCAAATTCGTCGCTAGAGCGGGACTACCTTGTCATTAATGTATCACCGCTACACCCACAAACAAAATTCAAAGGAGATTCCAGGTTAAAAAAAAAATTGTAATGAAAAGCAATTATTTTATGTTGAGAAAAATTTTAAACCAATAATTTATACAAAAGCAAATGCTAACCTATAAAGCAACTTTATACAAATCAAAAGTTGATAATATACTAGCAAAATTACTGTCACGAAAAAGGTAGGGTCCCCTTTTTAATGACAAATCTTCCACAAATAACGAATGCAACCAAAAGGTTGTGGTGAACCAAATTGATCAGAGGAGAAGAGAATGAATTAAACTAATTAAAAATAACCTTTATGTAAATAATGAATCAAAATTTATCTGATGTATTCAGTATAAGAAACAAAATTAGTGCCCAAGGCGAAAACGCTGAAATTATAGCAAATCCGGGAAAATGGCTAGAAATTGAATTTAATTAATGAAACTTCGATTGACCTTTGATCGCAATATAGATTTATCATTTTCAATTCATGACAATAACCTAGATGCGCAATTAACAAGCCCGTGTCTTGGCGTCACCAAGTTGTAAAGTGGGCCATCACTCCCTTACGCACAGAACATTCTTCCCCAGGGTGCAACTCAGTAAGTTACGGTGATTGCAACACTCCTCTGATCAGGCCAGTGAATCGTTGTAAAATATGAGCATGAGTTAGCTTTATCGATGTGCATCCATTGCGTATTTGCCTTGACTAGGTCATTATTGCGTTAGAAGTGTTATTTTTTATACTGGGACCCCTTTTGAAAAGGAATTAGTAGCAATGTGTTCATTTTTGTGAAGATTACCCCCTTCAGGGACTTAGTATTCCGATTCGACCGCATGGCAACCGAATCTTCGTTGTAATGGCTATTTAGTAGTGGATTTTCACTTGTGAGGGATGTAAATAGTTGTAATGTAAGGGAACTGTCTTGTTTTTCAATTTGAAGAGTTTATTTTTTGTAATAAAATTGTAAAACTGTCGACCTTGTCTATTCAACCCTACCCTGTGTAGCTGTTGCTTTGTCCTTTACGATCTTGTCATCAGCCCTCAACATCTGGACAACGAACTCATGATCAAATCACAATTACAATAGGCAAAAGTCATACAGTGGCAAAAATACAATAGGTAATAGTCATACAAAACAAATATAACAAAAGTAAACGTTATATTGAAAGAGAAATTTTAAGAAAAGGTATAAAAATCAAGTTATATAAAAATCATACTAAAGCAAAGGCAAATACCTTACAATGATTTATCCCAAATTAAATTAGGAAATTTCTTTACAATTTTGGAACAAACGTAATTTTTCAGAAAATAATATACTTTATTTGTTACATCATTTATTCTGGAGTTATGAAACTGATAATTTATTACACTCCATAACATAACATTGTCAAGAATGTTTCCGTAACTCGCCACATAATCTACATTTGGAGTTTTCATCATAGATATACATAGAGAAGTCTCTATATCTATGATTTTCATCATCAATTTATTACCAAGAATATTTATATCCCAAATGTAACCTCATTATTAAAGTAGCTAGTTTAGATAATGCCCTGTCATGTTCAATATTGTTGTTTGTTCATACATGCCACACAAACCCTCGGTCTTTTACAGTATGATATATATACTTGCGGCTTAGCAGCTGGATACGGTCGTAAAATCTTGAACAAGGTGGTTAGGCAGTAAGGCAGGGGACTTGCGGCCGTCTTCAAGTAAAGATGTGTGTTTGAGAGCTCTTGCTGACTGGTCGTAAATCACAAGTTTCCCGGTGCGATAATTCTTTTATATGTTTTGAATGTACTGTGTTTGATATTTATAACTAATTGACATTAATAATTGATATACAAACCCATTTTTTGTGATTAGACTTGATACCCACTTATCCCCTCTTAGCATTGGCGATCGGTGCAAATTTCAGCTAGAATTGCTCAGTTAATGATAAAAGCATGAAATTTGGCACAATGATACTTGAGCCCATACTGAATATTATCCAAGGTGGTGCCATTGGATGCAGCATGTTTCTTAGCAACTGTTGATAAGCAACTTATTGACCCTAGCAACGAGCCGTTTAAGCATATCTAATCTATTATGAAAGGATGATGGGTGTGTGTTTTAGCATCACAACTATCTGAAGACATCTTTTAAAGCCACTATAAGTGACAGAAGAAAAAAAAATCCCAATTGCCTACTTATATCTTAATTGCCTATTTGTGAATGATGTTTCCACATAACACTGCATTAAAGCTTGCAGAGGAGAAATGTTTGGGTATATTATAATCTGTAAAGATTGTCGTAACTATTATTTGACAATAACATATAAATTTAGTTTCCTTAGTAACTATTTAGCATGTCAAAGACTCATGGAACCATGGAAAACAATCTCTGCACATGGGATGGATACATTAAACTCAAACACTTTCCTTATCAAGAGCAGGTGAAGAATTAGTGAATATATCGTAAAGAAACAACATTGCTCGGAAATACATTCGTGAAAGCATTTGGCTATTTTTGGTCACATGGATTTTCGCAACAGTATACATTCTCACCATGAATAGCTTTAAGTCATTCACATATTTTCAGGCATTTTCACAGTCTCCTGTGCATGTGCAATAAACTGCATTTTAGGTGGGCTTGCACACATTGGCATTTTCTACACCTGCTCCTACATTGGCACTTCAGCAGCTCCGGGCAGGATGCACTAGCTTCCGGTAAGTTTGGCCACAGAGGCCTCGAAGGGGAGGGCAATTGGTGATATGGCATAGTAGTATGTCCCCAATAGTGCCCACCTTGCATTGCTGCCCTCCTGATATGTTGCTGTAAGGCAGCCTTGGTGGGAGGAAGGGCTGACATCTGATGCCCTTTCCATGGGAATAGAAGCTTTCTGACTTTGTTGGTGGAGGTATATGTTGCTGTCCTGTCATTGAGTAGGATGGTGAAGTACTCTACGGAAGCCTCAGTCTCTTCAGATATTTGTTCTGGGGCACTGTGTAGCTCATAGAGGGCTTCAGTGAGTTCATCATGTGCCTCCCACACTTTCCATGCAGTTTCTTTTGCCAATTTGGGCAAAGTGGGACACAGTGTAACAGCCCATGAAGGCAAGGAAGACCGGAAGTACCAAGGATTTTTGTGGACCAAGGGAGGCACTTATCTCATGAGCTGGGATGTATTGAAAGTTTTTGCCACTTCCAAATGCAATCCAGAGGTCAATGCTTCCTAGCTGCTGTACTGTCGCTACTGCTAGTACAACCACATTAGTATCAACTGTTCAAATAAGGATTTTGTGAAAGTCTTGTCTGAATGCATCAGCAACATGTACCATGATCCTGGAATCTGCTTCTTCATGGTTGCAGGGAGTAATGCTGGGTGTGTCTCGTGCAGGCATACGGAGCACATTTGCACCATTGGTGACAACAAGAGGGTTTTCTGCTGATGCACTTGATTTCAATTCATCGTTTAGAAGTTTGAACAATGTGCGCCTTTAGATTGTTGTCAAAGTATTGATCCCAGACAATATCTACTCATTGAGCCTTGCTTCACTCTCTTTTGATGTGGGACAAACACGTTGGCAGTGTAGTCACCAAATGTCTTAAATGTCTTGCATCCACCAGTTGGCTCTCTCATCGGCTCACCTGCTCCTTCAGGACTGGGAAACGTGACACTGTCCCCAGGAGGTGTGATAAAGGTCTCTGGAATGATCATCTACCATACCTGATGAAGCAACATTCTGGTCAATGGGGGGAGATTCCTCTCACTTCGAGGGAGAAATTGCGACCTCAGAGCGAGCAGAGGCATCCAAAGAGAGATCATCCTGATTGCCTGCTCGCACTGGTCTTCTTTGCTTGACGAATTGAATGCAGAAGACAAGGAAGAGTTCTCTCCCAAAGGAGAGATGGCCAGAAATGGGAAACTTGCCTGAATGAGAAACAAAGAAGTAAGTATCAGCAAGAGGCATGTTACCCTTGGACGATGCCTTGGAAGCCTTCCTCTTGTAACATTTCCTCCCATCAAACTTTGTCCAATGCCCAGGTGACCAGGACAAATATTCTGCACAAGTGGAATTATGAGAAGACTCGTGCCCCTGTAATGAGTACCGAGAGCATGAAGATCTACATCAACATATGAGCAGAAATTACTTCATTTCTTACCACCAACCCCATTACACACACACATACACAAAAAAGAATAAAAAAAGATCTACCAGGAGAAAACAGCTCAACAACAGTCAATGCAGAGAGCGTAGAAACACACATCTGCATAGCACAACAACCAAAAGCAAATTGGAATGCTCACTCCCGCCTGCTCTCGCCTACCAGCCTGTAGTTAACTACCTAACCACCTAGTTCAAAAGTTCAACAGAAATTTCCTACTGAAGTAATTCCTGATGTAAAGGACTGATGGTTTGTATGTTTTCACAAACCTTCATAAAATATCTTTATTGCCATAGGGTAATGTGTTTACATATATTTTCATGCAAATATTTAACAACACTTTTAACAGGTTGTTCAGTTGTTCGGATAATTGATCAAAGGAACAGGTCAGATTTCTGTTTGCTTTAATTTTGTTCTTGGTTTTCCAACGACGTTGGTTCCTACCTGACTCCTGCGCGGGTCCTAATAATTTTTTTTCCAGGCCTCCGACCAAGGGTTCCGAGTTATAGGGTAATGATATATTTTAACATTCATATTTAGAGAAGTTTTTCCCACACTTATGGCACTAGTTTTGTGTGTATTGTTCTTTTGTTTGTTGTTTGCAGTGTAATGATATTGAGCAATTAATTATTGCTCCTGTTTGTTTATGAAATATATTATCAATGGGACCCTGTGTCTTTTTTAACCATCTTTTTGTAGCAAATCCAGACTGAAGCAGGTCTCATAAAAGTTAAACCCAACTAGTTAAGTCAAACAGAGTTGGGTTTGTTACAAGTGGGGGATTGTCCATGAGTCTGTTAACTGTTTATTGTTGACTGGTTGCCTGATAACTTGGAACTGCTTCTTTCTTAAGTCATTACTTATTTGTGCACTGGTATTGCTCACGAGAACTCTCGTGTGACATTGCCGTCATATTGTATCAAATATCATTTGGCTGTATCCTAATGATCATATTTGAACTAATTATTCTCATAATTCATTTCCTGCTAATATTAACTCAAGTTTTGAAAGCCGAATAGCTTTTGCCTTATGGTAATTTGTTGGAGTACCATTATTTTTTCAGATTCAGTAAATATTGATAAGCATGCCTTTCGATGTGCACAAATTTACAGGTAACCTCTCCTTGGATTTAATTGCCGACAATTCACCTAGAAAGGATGACTGGATATATCTTGCTAGACATTATCACATTAAGTCTGGTATGACCAAATATGAAATCAAGTCAAGCATTATCCATGATGTTGTGTTTAATAACATTTTGCCCAAGGAAGCTCTTGATTTATCCACGTCTGATGCAGAAAAGCATCTAAGTAGGCAGTTTTCAAAATCTGGAGGCTACTAGTAAGCAAATATTGGAAATGGATGCTGCTCAAGTGCGAGAGTTTCAGATTGAGAAATTGAAGTTAGAGGAGGAGAAGCGTACTCTTGAAGAGGAGTATTTGGGCAAAGAGCTAGAACTTGCTAAGCTGAAGAGCCAACAGCCTTTGCCCAACTATGTCAGAATCCCTTCCTTTAGATATGGCTAAGGTAAGGAGGTTAGTACTGATGTTTGAAGAGTCGGATTCTGAGGTTTACTTGGACAGTTTGAGAAGACAGTAATTACTTTATCTTGCCCTAGAGAATTTTGGACTATATTGATACAAATGGTATTAGTTGGAAGGGTGGCACTTGTTTATGCTAATCTTGCAGTAGAGGAATCAAAAGATTATGAATTGATGAAAACAATTATTATGGCAGCTTATGAATTAACTGTTGAAGGATATCGTCAACAATTCCGAGAGCTACAGAAACTCCCTGGTAAGACTTATGTTGAGTTTACAAATGAGAAATTGTGAGCTTTATAAGAAATGGTTAGTCATCTTCAGTAAATGACTTTGATTCTTTGTGTAACTATAATTATGGAAGAATTTAGGAGTATACCCATATCCGTTGAATTGTATTTGGAAGATCAGGAAATAATTTTACTTAAAAAGGCTGCCATTGCTGTATCTTATTCTTTATCCCATAAAACTCAAAACCAATCAGTTAGTGGAAAATTTTTTAATGTAAAGTCTCTCTCTGTCAGTTCCCCTGGGGCTCATAATGGTGATGTTGGTAAGCTGTCTCAGAGCGCCTGTTCAAAGAGTAACAAAGCTGATATTTCCTGAAGATAAGGTCACAGTATTAATGAATGCTGATCTAAAAGCTGTAAAAAGTCAAAGCATAACAATAATACAACTCAGCCCCATCTGAATTTTAAAATTGAGCCAAATACACAACCTAAATATTTTTTAAGAATTTAGTGGTATGTTTTCCATAATAGACTGATTTTTTCATAAATGTAACTATTCTCCGTGATACAGGGTCAGCCCAGAGTATTTTTGTAGGTCATTGCCTCCCTGGTGTTGAGAAATCGTTCACAGGTGAACGAGTCTTGCTGAAAGATTTGTCGGGAAATCCTAGTCTACCTTTAGACAAAGTTAATTTAGTAAGGAAACTGATTTCCGGTCCTGCAATTGTTGGAGTAATATTTCAGCCATTACCGGTGAGTGATATACAGTTTTTGTTGAGCAATGATCTTGCTGTTACACTTGTTGTTCTGACCCCGTAGTTTTGGAAAGCCCATTATTGGACAATCCCTCAGCTGATATCTTGAACGGGTTTCCTGGTTTATTTCCTAGTTATGCTGTCACTCGCTCACAAAGTAGGAAGGCTTGTAAAAATAATGAAGAAAGCATTGCTGCTTCAGAAGAGTGGCACGACAGATGTTCCTCATCCTATCTCGTATTTTCCCTTAAAATTCAAGGAACACCAACTTACTTAAGCCTGGGTCACACATTGTCAATTTCTGACTGCGTCTGTCATAAAGACTGTTTGGCTCGATCTCCTATAGTCGCCAGGCCTGGGCTCCTCAAATAAAAGAAATGTCAGCTTATATCGACTGTCTCAGGGGGGCTCAAGACCTGACGCATACGCAGCGCTGCAATACGAGTCTAGCTATCGAGGACAACACAAATTTTCCCTACTGAGTGATCACTCTATTCAATGCTAACTTACATAGAATGGCAACACCTGGCCACAGCAAATAATGTAATCATCAAGGCAATACACAGCAAATAATGTAATCATCAAGGCAATACCAATACAAAAAGTAATGTAATCATTAAGGCCATATCAATACAAACAGTAATGCAATCATCAAGGCAATATCAATACAAACAGTAATGCAATCATCAAGGCAATATCATTACAAACAGTAATGCAATCATCAAGGCAATATCAATACAAACAGTAATGCAATCATCAAGGCAATATCATTACAAACAGTAATGCAATCATCAAGGCAATATCATTGATACAATTTCAATATGAATGTTAATGCATTCAAGCAGTTTCTGTTTGTCAATTAGCAAATGAATTGTGGCTCCTGATAGAGTGTCCTAATTATCGTAGGTACCAATGAAAGGTAAACCACATATGTTTTGAATGAGCAAACTGTTTCCATCAAGGAGTGATACGTTTTACTTGTAACAAAGGATTCTCTTGGGACACTGGCGTTTGTGCTTCTTCATACTCATATGGCTTTTGCATTCAATTAGGTCACTGCAAGCAAGTTGCATAACACTCCTTCTGGAGTCACATCAGGGGTGGCTTTCGACCCCAGTTAGCACACGAGTTACACTTACACATAAGAAGAATTTAATTAGTTTCAAGTGCATACTGTTGAAGACGTCTGCTGACTGCCCTTGCCGGTTGCGTGAGGTGTAACAATAATAACCCTAACACCTTCAGATCCTTCTTAACTCCCACTCTTTTACAGTTAGCCTCTAACTGGTTTTGTTAACCACTACACTACTTTGCCTTTCACCCACTCCTACATCTATCTTTGCTCAATCACAGCCCTTCTTTTCGGTTTGGTCTCTAAACTTCACAGTTCCACTTGGCCATTCTCGAATACTTTCTCTCTCTCTCTCTCTCTCTCTCACTCATCTCAAGTCTTTCGGTCTGTCGAGTCACACTTTCTGTATCATTCTCTGGTTCCACTCTCTCCCTCGGAGTTGTTTCCATCCACGTTCTCTCTCTCTGCTCCTTCCTTGTCGTCGTCGTGAGCATACACTTCCAAGGGGACGATATGTTCTATGGCTCAGAGGTGTTCCTCACCCTTGAAAAGCACCTTTACGGATCTCATTTCATTACCCCTCTCTCGTCAGGGTATACTGTAATGATCCTTCCAAGGGGCCATTGGCTGTGCTTTCGTTGCTCCACTTTAATCAACACAATGTCTCCCACATGCAGCAAAGTCGGTAGGCCTTCCTGGAAGTTGTGCTGCTCTTGAAGCGACCTCAGGTAACCATCCCTCCAATAGCGCTTAAATGTCCAAGCATTTCTGTTAGGTGGAAATGTTGGTGTTACAATTGTCTAGAGGCTAATGTCTGATACATCTCTTCATGGGGAACCACTGGCGGGAGCAAATGTATCAGATCACCTTGGACGAGATGGGAGGGCGTGAGGATTTCATCTTCCTTCGCATTGCTTGCATACATTAATGGGTGACCATGGCTTTGGCTTCTATGATGGGGGTGCGAAGCTGCTCTTTGCTAAATACATTTCGTTGTAGGGTGTCACAAGTGTGCGTTTGACCACCCCTATCAGTCTTTCAAAACCTCCCTTCAATGGAGATTAGGGGGTCTGGAATATCCACTTTATTCCCCTTCTCCAGAGGAATCATTGAGTGATATCTTCATCATATACCTCCCTCAAGAAGGTGCTTGCTGCTCGAAAGGTCGTGGCATTGTCACTGTAAATGCTAGACGGCGCTCCGTGTGTGGCAGCAAATCTCCTTGAGAGTAACACAAAGGTGTCAGCATACAGCCCATTGCAATAATCTAGATACACTACATGGCTGGCCAGACAAGTTATGATCAGGAGGTATCCTAACCCCCTTACGGGGCTGGTGTGGTCCACTCCGACCTTGTTGAAGGGTTGAACTGTATAGATATCAAATACCGTTATGTTGCATCGGATATACTGATTACATGTATAAATGTATATTATTAATTTAGAGGATTATGTTTACATTATCATTTACATTGCATTTATCCTTTTACCATTTGCACTCTACTTATTGTATGACCACTTGTTTCATTATGCATCATGGCAACACTATTAATATGCGGTAACACCACTATTGTTTCCTGCCATATATAAGATGCATTAATCAGTTCCTGTCCTGTGGTCACTGAGGATTGAAGCACGGAACTTCCTTCCACCTGTCAATATATGGAATTTTAAGAACCTACAGTTTCATTTCTCCACTCTTCATTCCATTCATTACATGGATATATGTGGCAGGGTTACAAGCCACAATAACATGGCGCAGTGAGTATTTCCAGTGACAGACTTCAGCTGCCTCCACTTGAAATCCAAGAAGATGACCGCCATTGCTCAATGTTTACCTCTCGTGATGCGTTTTGGACTTCTTACAGTGACTGGACCTCTTACAGTGACTTAAGAACAATGTTACTAGTGTATTACAGTGTCTATAGGAGTGCTACAGTGTTTGTCCAGTGCAGTGTAGCGTGGTATTAGGATGCTTCCTTGCCAGCTTTTAGGTGGGGTATTTGAATTCAGGCACGATTTTCATGACCCTGTGACGTCCCTTTTCCCCTCTCATGCATCCATGGTCACTGAGGCTTGAGGCGAGTGGCCTCCCCCAGTGTCCCAGCCCCCAACCCATCCACCCAGGGACCGAAACCGTCATACTACCACCAAGGCAACACACATCCTCACGCATACACTCTCTCACTCGCTGCCTGACTACTTATTTTACAAGCCCAATGTAACGAAGATTTTTATTTTCAATCACTCCTGGTGCATTCCTTCACTTACATACAGTGAATTGGATATTTTCCCAGCACTCTACACTGTATAAGTTCTCTTATGATACCCGACTCAACATGGCTCAGCAAGAGGAACAGCTAGTTGAGTTGATGGATAAGACAGACGATCAGACACGATCATACACACGATCAGACAGAGGATCCGATGGGAGACGACAGACCAATGCAGCCCACTGCAGCTGATGACAGTACCAGCCCCACCCTCCCACCGCCTCTGACTCCCAATAGGCCAGGAAGCTGCGATAATGGTATTCTAAATTTAGTACATATTCTTCAGACTTCCAGCATGCAAGAGCAAGAACGATGGAGACAAGAGGAGCAGACCTTCCGACGACAGATAGAGCAATCACATGCCTCCGCCCTCCCGTATTGGAAACTGCGGGATAATCTTTACAAAGGTGGAGAGTTAGTGTTATATGGGCCTCGGATTGTCATCCCTGCAGCCCTCCGTAGACGCACCTTGGCCCGCCTTCATGACAGCCACCGAAGGATTAAAGCTACTTGATGTCGTGCAAGACAGACAGTGTTTTGGCCAGGCATTGACACTGATATAAGGAATGCGTAGAAAGTTGTGACGCCTGCCAACAGCTTCTTCCCAGTCAGGAACAAGAGCCTTACATGTGCGACGACCACCCATCCCGATTCTTCGAAAGTGTGTCAGCTGACTTCTTCCATGTAGCAGGGAAATCCTTCCTTGTTACTGCTGATAGACTTTCAGGCTGGCGCCTATGGTTGCCCCCTGTGGAGATGACACAACTGCAGCCAGAATCACAAGAATGTTCTGTGTCTTCTTCTGCGAGGTTGGTGTCCCACTCTGCTTACGGACTGTTGGAAGTCCCCATTTTCCAGCTAAAAATTCAACTAATTACTGATGGCTGGGGTGTTCATCACATCATCACATCTCCACATTACCCTCAGTCCAATGGACATGCAGATGCTGCAGTAAAAACCATCAAACACATCATCAAGACCGCCCCATCCGGGAACATAGATTGCGAAGCCTTTGACAGAGGTCTGCTGGAACTTTGGAACACCCCGATCCCTGCTGGACATTCCCCTGCACAGATTCTCTATGGCCACCCTCTACACACCTGTGTTCCGACCTACCCCCAGTCATTCACTGATGAGTGGCAAACCAAACTAAGACTGAGGACTTCGACTGTCATACTGCTGCACACAACAAACAAGCCATGAGCCTCTACAACTCACATGCCCGCCCTCTAACCAAACTCACCATCGGTCAGTGAGTCAGGATCCAGGATGCCACGGTGCTATGATGAGACAAGGTTGGCATCGTGATAGACTGTGGTAGGTCAAGGCAGTACGATGTGTGCCTTCCTAGTGGTCGCATATGATTCAGAAACCGAAGACATTTGCACCCAGTGCCTAACATGATGACACCTCTCTCCAAGTCCCTGTGTCCCCTTGCTCTGGCCAGGAAAGAGAGCCACCATTTAACCCTCCAAATGCCCCTCGTCGTTCATCCCGACTTACTGAAAGGAGTCCTTGTTCTGCTCAAGGCAGTGCTATGAGCGTAAAGGGGGAGGGAGGTGTATAGATATCAAATACCATTATGTTGCATTGCATATACTAGTTACATGCATACATGTATATTATTAATTTAGAGGATTATGTTTACATTATCATTTACATTGCATTTATCCTTTTACCATTTGTACTCTACTTATTGTAAGACCACTTGTTTCATTACGCATCGTGGCAACACTGTATTTATATGCGGCAACACCACTATTGTTTCCCGCCATATATAAGATGCATTAATTAGTTCCTGTCCTGTTGTCACTGAGGAGTGAAGCACGGAACTTACTTCTGCCTTCACATCGCTGTAGCTGTCAATATATGGAATTTTAAGAACCTACAGTTTCATTTCTCCACCCTTCGTTCCATTCATTACATGGATGTATGTGGCAGGGTTACAAGCCACAATAACAGTAACAAGAGTGTTCTGTCAGTTGAGAGGGAAGGAGGCAGCGGATGGTCGAGTAAGGGTGTGAAGGCTATAATGGAGGCTCTGCACTTCCCCACCACTAGCTTGGATATGGCCCTTAACTTCGTGTATAGATAACCTCATTTCTTAACACTAAACTTAACTGACTAATGAAATTGTTGATGTGCGCAGGTACTCGCTCTTTGAGAGAAGATCTTCTTGGCAGTGTCCAAACTTCAGTATATATCTCATTATTTTAATTGAAGAAACAAAATCATTGTTACTCCCCTTAGCTCCCACAGTTCTGCAGGAGGAGTCAGGTTCCCTTCTTCTCTTAATTCTCTTAGGGCAGCAACAACTAGGACTTGATGTTGATCAGATGATTCATCACAGTTCACTGGCGGTTCAACTGAGCCCTTCTGATGAAGAAAGGTAGGTCCCTCATACAACAGGTGATTCTGGCCCAGGTCTTTTAATGTAGAGCCTCGTGTCAGCATATCTGCTGGGTTGTGCTTGGTGGGTACATGTTGATGATCAACTGCACATTCCTGTTGGATAAAATTGATTTCCCCCACCTTGTTTGATATGAATGTATTCCTATTCCCTTCTTTACTTTCTGTGCAACCTGTAACTTTCTGGAAATCCAGGAGTCTTTTAAGACGTTTCCCCAACCTGAATCCTAGTTTGAGAATGGTTAATTTATCTTGTTTCCTTGCAATCACCCTCATTTCTTGTAAGGATGTTAACTGGTCCCTCTGCTTGTTTAACATATGCAACAGCCCCATAGGTTTTGCTAGAAGCATCAGTAAAAAGGTGTAATTCAGTTTCTCCTAACATGATCCCCCCTTTTGAACTTTAAGGGGTGAATGTGAACAAATTCTTCAAGAATCTGATTGGCTTATCCCTGTTGATCTCTGCTTAAAACATCATCCGGACCTGTTCCTGCTTCCCATAGGTCATGTAGGAAGATTTTGCCTCTCACAAAAATAGGGTTTACAAGCACCTAAAGGATCGAGACTGGAAACGAGCAGCGACAGAAGCTTACATTTCCTGAGTGTGGTGCCCTGCCCACTCCCATTGAGTTCAGACTTTGGTAATCACTCTCTCTCTTCAAGATCATGTCCAAAGCTGAAATTTCCTTAGGCTCCTTGCTTCCTATCTGTTCGTTAAAATTCATGTTGTTACTAGCCCACTCCGTTAATGCATGTGAGCCTCATCTAGCAATGATTTAACTTCAACTTAATCCCTCCCCATCTACTTTAAAGTTTCATACATCTGCAGGTAATTATCTACATAAAAGGATCTGATCAAGTTCTGTTTCCCCTTTTCCCTGAGATGGGTTCTAAGTACTTGTTGCAATATGTAGGGACTAGTGGTGACGCCAAAAACTACTACAGGCAGTCCCCGGGTTACGACGGGGGTTCCGTTCTTGAGACGTGTCGTAAGCCGGAACATCTCCAAAAATCCTAAGAAAACCTTACTTTTAATGCTTTGGGTGCATTGAAAACTATGTAAACTGCATTCTTATGGCATTTTTCATCAAAAAACCTTCAAATATTGATTATTTTGCATTTTTGGTGTCATATTTCATCTGTCAGGTGAGCGTTGTAGGCGTCGTAACCCTGGAACATGCGTCATAACCCTGGAAATAACGTCTGATGAATATAATTGAAAAGCATCGTAACCTCGGAACGTCGTAAGCCGAGACCGTCGTAACTCGGGGACTGCCTGTAGTTGGAAGGCATACATGGCCACTTGTGTTGGCCCCCGTCACCACAGAAAACAAGTGTATTTGGTATCTTCTGGGTCTAGCAAGACACAATGGAATGTCTTTGAAATATCTGATGTCATGGAATGAGGGTTACATCTGAATTTTCTCAGTTGATCATATATCATGTCAACCAGGATAGGCCTGAGATAAAAACAATCGTTCAACAAGTTCACCCTTTGCTTTTGAACATACATCGAACACTATGCACAGCGGCATGGTGAGGCTCTGTTTTATCACCCCTAAATGAGGTAGGTAATAACCTTCAACTTTGGGATTCTGAACTTCTTTAATGAAGTCTGCGGATAAAATGTCAGAAGGACGTTCTAGTAATCATTTTTGTAGCTTTTTTTAACGCATTCAATTGTGCGAGGCCATTACTTTAGTTGTTACTAGGTCTTTCCGACCCACGGAATGGCAAACTCACTCGATAACCCTATTCGGCCTTCATGAATATATGGTCATTAGAAAGTTTATGGTAGGTCTAAGGGATGAGATATTGAAAAGAGACCTCTATAGGTCATGTGATTCTGTTTGTAGTGTAGATGTCTTAAGGGCAGTGTGTGCAACATACGAGGCAGACTGCAAAGATGCATCCATGCCCTAGCAATGGTGAAGATTAGTGAGAGGGCCTCGGTTTTCATCAATGCTTGTATGTGTGGGTGCTGTGGAGTGCAGCATGAACCCAGTAAAGTGTTGTGCCCAGCGAGAAATAGTGTTTGTTATGGGTGTCAAAAAATCAGTCACTTGAAACGGTTTTGTAGGAGCAAGAGGATGGTGAATGATGCTCCTGCTTCATCAGTAACACTGGGGCCAGTCACTACCAGGGTACAACCCAGTATATGCAGCCTACTATACATGTGGTAGTGTCCTCATTAGTACATAGGCCTAGGCCTAAGGGTCACAACCCTGTACAGCCTGTGGTAGACACTGGGGCCCAAGTGTGTTGCAGGCACAACTCTGCTATCGACCCTCATTGAAAGGCCTGCCCTTTCATGAAACTGACGTTGCTAACGTTAGATTGGAGTGTATGGGGACTGCCCCTCCTCGCTCTCAATACAGTGACAGGCCAACCATCCAAGAAGTGTATTTCATCCAGTCTGTAAGGTCTTTCTTTCTTGCATTGGATGTTCGTAAGGACCTTTGGCTCGTGTCCCAGTCCTTTCCCCTTCCTTATTTCTCTTTCATCACACAAGTTAATATGTCATTTATATTTCTAAATCTTATTACACTGCCATAGAAGAGCTCCTTGCGGTGTAGTAAAATTTGAAGCTAATTATTTGAGAAATATCTTTAGCTGTTTATTTCTCTTCAGTAGCAAAATGCAAACACATGCAATATGAATAGTAGTTATCCATGTTGACAATGTTAAAAATTCATCCGTCGTGGGCAGAAAGTGTCTCGTCTGCAGGTACAGAGATATTGATTTACTTTCCACTGAAAGTGTCCCATGCGTGGCAGTTGCATATCAAATTACAATACAAGAATTAATTTCCAAGTAGTTCGTGTGACTCTCAGGGCTTCGGATTATACTTTGTACATAATGACTATTATACGTGAGAGACCCAACACTCGCACTGCCTGGCTTCTTTTCTGGCACGAGAGACTATGTTCAAGGGTCAGAAAACTGATTTGATATTCAAGAAGAGAGAGAGAGAGAGAGAGGGGGATAAGAGAGAGAGGAGAGGAAGACGAGAGAGAGACGAGAGAGAGAGAGAGAGAGAGAGAGAGAGAGAGAGAGAGAGAGAGAGAAGAGAGAGGGGTGGGTGGGGCTTAAAAGTGACGCTTTCGTGACGTCAAAGTCACTTGCTCAGTTTGGTATCATCGTTGTTGGAATTTCTCTTAGTTTTCAAGAACAAACCGACCTAACTGTTTACTTTTGGTACTGCACTATGTTAAAAAAAATCACGGCAGTTTGTGCATAAGGCTCTGCCAAAATCTCATAGGGATCCGACTATTCTTTAAGAAGTTATTCCAAAATGATGACTTAGGAGTGAAATGCATAGTAGTAGTTACAAATTAGCAAAACATCTTGTACCTCTTTGGAATCGCTGACAAAAAATAATTTTACTCTGCAATTCTCACTCTTTTGATAATAACATTTTATTACAAGAAGGTGCGGAATCGACTTGTATTAATATTCCTTTGGAGGATACCACCGATATTATCTGAATAGACTTTTTTTCTGAACTAGGTTCTGTTTTTGGCAATTTTAATCAGACGTTTTTTAAAACCTTCATAAATCTAGCAGAAATGATTTTGATACTGGCTCACTCTTTTTTAGCAAATGCTAATTGTAACCATGATTAAGTTTACTGTGAGAATGTTCATGTTCATGTTACTAAATATTTTCTTTTTCTTTTAATACTTGCTATTATTGACCGAGGATACAGTTACAATAGTTCTTGCTTTTAAATTCTAAACTTAACTCTGTATTTTCTCCTCAACAGGACGTTTTGCATTACATCAAACTGGCAATCGTTCCATCCAAAAAATTATTTTATTTCAAAATATTTTATAATCAACTATTTCCAGCAGACTTCATTATCTTTAAAAATTCGTATTTTAATTAATAAACAATTCACTAATACCACCGAACCTCCTGCAGTACCGAGTTTATCTTTTTGTGCCAAAACCTCTGTACGCGATGATTCATTTAGAGAACGGTTAATACATATTGTTCACAATCATTATCGTGCTATTGATGTAAAATGAATTCCATTTTATCCATTATCAGTGGGTTCCCTTTTCAAATACGAGGGTTAAGTAAGCCCACTTTTAACTTTCAGCGTGGTTTATTCGTATACTTGACCAAAGTGGAACTCCGGGACATATGTGGGATCCACGAAGAGGTTACTTAGGGTCAGATTCGACGCCCATCCGGGTACTAAGATTTCGTACAGGTTATAGGCTTTCCAATCCCGAACATTCCAAAATTTGTAAAACTTATATTGAAAGCGATGATTTCTATCCTTCGGTCGCTGTTTATTGATTTAGGATTTATAGTTTTTAGCCTAATCTATTCATCATTTAACAAATTTCCTGCACACATGACACGGGAATATTACTCAACTACATAACTAAAGAACTTTGCTGAAGTTAATTGGTTTCCCTGATCCATCCTCACGATGAAGGGTCCTAATACATACATACGTATACTATATACATATGTAAATGTATATACACAGATGTAAATGTACAGATATAAATATATAATATACGTGTATATATATATATAATATATATATATAGATATATGTATATATATTATATATATATATATATATATTTATATATATATTATATATCATACGTATTACATATACTATATAGTACAGTACACGCACACACACATATATATACATATGGAAGTTAACACGAGAACGTGTTTACACAGATATGAATTTCTTATTCACATCGGGGTGTGAGGCAGAAATATACTTACACAC
>NC_061091.1:45493583-45526083 GCF_015104395.2 Macrobrachium nipponense
ACTGTTGCCTTTAGAGTATTCAGTCGTTTAGTACCTCTGATGAGGGTTCAGGTGTCTGGCTTTTGTGAGGTAAACAATTGATGAATAGGTAAGTGTAGTAACCAGATACTTGGCACTTCGTCACAATATATATATATATATATATATATATATATATATATATATATATATATATATATATTAGGGCTGTTGCCTTGTATAATAAGGCGCCCTGTGAGGTTATGTTAGACTTGCGATAATCTTACGCTAAGTCGGTTGGTTCTGACTTCCATACTCTTTGGAGTGTCTTGGGGTTTGATGATAACTTACGAAGTCGGTATCTTCTTTGGTTATGACGACGGAGATGTGTTAAACTCATGATGATAGTTATAACTTCATTCGATCTCTTTCTGATGTGAGGTTCTAGTAGAAAACCCTGAGTACAAAAAATACATCTATTCTTCTGAGATGACAAGATGAAATCGTACAAGTCTGCCAATGATGATGGCTAATTGAATTCTACCGCTTCTCCTCTACAATCTCGTTTACAAATCATAAAGGAAGCAGACAGTAGCTCGAACATACGAACAAACACACAGATGACATAGATTACAAATCACGTAGGCCGTTTGAATTATACGTCACGGTGGTCGCCTCAAGCAAGACGCTTGGGCTTATAGTTTATAAACAAATGAATGACCACAGGTAACGGCACTAGACACTGACTGATTATACACATCATCTTAGCCTACTTTATTGTATACGTCATCTTAGCCTACTTATCGTCTCTGGTCTGATAACATTCCTGCAAGCAATCTGGTTGACCTCTTGGGTCACTGGTTTTAATGAATCATAGTTTTAGTTTTTTATATATATGGAATAACATTCCAAATTTTTATTATGTAACACTTACATAAATGCTCGGTCGGCTACAAAACCAACCACTGAATATTACTCAAGCTTGACTTGCATTTGACTTATAGGAGTGTGATACAGACACTATGGTGAATATATATAGATATATAGAAAATACTTATAAGTAAAAAAATTCATGGTGTACACAAATACAGATTCAAGTAATAAGATATAAGACATATGCATATGATGATATTCGTAAATAATAATGATCACGTGATATATACTTTATAAAGTTTTTCACTTCAACTCATTAAGATACATATGCTACAGAAAATACTAATGTACTCTGATAATTGCATAAAATAAAGATTAACATGATAAAAATCATATTTTAACTGATAAAAATTCATATATGAAGTGATAAAAATTATTCATTTTTATGCTAACTGATTTGTTGACCCATATACTAACTGCAGTTATTGGTAAGATAAAAGGTAACAGATTGATTATAGGCTACCTGATTTATTTATACATATGTATATGGATTCATATAATTATGATCAATATATGTGCACTTAATACAACTGGTTAACATAAACGACTAATCTAAGTGATTAATCTAGGTGCACTTTAAATAGATTCCTAGTGCGTACACGCACAGATATATTCAGATTCTGTTATTTATGATAATTTATATATAGGATACATGATACTTTATATATAAGATACATGACCGAGGTTATACCCACTGCACATTCTAGCGTTTCGAACAACTTTTCGTCCATTACACAGTTCCAGACAACCACCTATAGCCAAATGAAACGGCCAATTCCAAATGGTTAAAAACAAGGGAATATTGCCTGGGCGGGGTCCGACGTTCTATTTTGTGCCCATACTTGTCCTCTGCATCCTATGCCATACAAATACGTTTGCGATGAATAAAATCATCCCCAGCATGAGTCCTGCGCTAGCAAACATAGAGTTGAATATCCTTCTGGTCGTAATTGTCGGAAGTTTGTCCCTTTGTAGTCAATTTCCGACAGCCGCCGGAGCATTCCGCATTAAAAACGAGATTAACGACGGGATACGGGTGTCAGTCCAAGAAGTCCACGAAATAAGCTTGTTCACTTATGATGGTGCTTATTCCCTTCACATTGTAGTCGTCCGCAGCGACGAACGGTTTTTTGAAGTTGTAGACTATATGTCCGGGGCATGCGATGTGAAACTCTTGTACTGCAGGGTACTGTAACCAGGTTCCATTAATCAGCCTGCAAGTGAAATTATACTTGTCACAAGGGCAAAGTAAATTCAGATAACATCCAAATATGGGAGGGAGAAAGCCATTAAGAACTAGACTTAACCCACGTGAATTCGCTGATATTTTATGGAATTCAAAAGAGTCAGCTGTACAAACTTTTTTATCCATGGCATTATAACAATGAGTGAACCTATCCAGGTCTCTGATGACCGTACAAATATCCATAATAACAGATATCAATACGAATCCCAAAGAAAATTCGATATTACTGGTAGTAAGTTACTAGACAAAGAAGTGGAAAATGGAGCTACTGGTAAGATTGCCAGGCAACATAAGAGTCAAAGAGAATATTAATCATGATTCTGTATTTATCTACGCTTACTGAAATTAAGCTGTGATAAAATCCGATCCTATGTGCCCCTAACAAAAGGTTCATATTCAATTTTCTCGCGCGCATCCTCTGAGGTTAATTTTTAGGCAGGAGATGCTACGAAAGAACCCACTATGTAACTAATTTCTATATAACTGGGTTTTTCAAGAAAATGTGACATTTTCCAATGAATGTGATTTTCTTGAATTGTAATAGGCTAATGTTGCAAGTAAATATTTCATACCCATGACTTGATACTTCTAAATGTCCGTTTTCCAATGTCATAAGCTGATTTATTGACTAATTTTCTATGAGTTTCAGAGAAATTAATTCATTTTGATGTTATAGAAATTCTATTTGCTTATTTTGTTCATTAATTTTAAAATGATTGCAATTCCTTAACTAAAGTTGCATTGCACACACGGATAAGAATAAGTTACGGCTATGAACCATGAACCACATGTGAAGTTCATGAGCTAAGCATTCCTCTCTCCAGCCAACCTGCTTTGCAAGCACGAGACGACACACACTACAGATGAAACCTGTGCAAGCGTTTTATTGAGGTTAAAAGGAACAATGATGATTCGGCAAACACGCCAGGCACCTTCAGGACTGATGACCTCATCACCTGTTAGGAGACTTTCTCAGCTAGCTTAAGAGTTACGTTACTTGCTGTAAAAGATACGACTTTAGTACTTTCAAATGATAGCCGTGTATAAATTGGATATTTTTTGCTTTAATACTCTCACGTGAGAAGAATGTCTGAAAAAAAACAGTACCAAGTTTGACAACATAACATTAGTTTCACGTTGGAAATCTGCAAGATTGTAAAATATATGTAATTACTTATGTTAAATTAGATATTCCTTATTCAAACTAATGAAAAGGGTTTCCATACAAATTTTATATATACTATTTACCCTGTAAGATCCATATAGGATTATTCACATAGATATACGTTTTCACTTCTAGACTTCCTGACTTTAAAATCTCTCTCTTTTTTTTTTTTCTTTTCCATTGACTACGAATATAAACCACCGGAACAGACAATATGCCAGTAGGTTTTGATATGTGTTTGAACTTTTAGCTTATTTGTCGTTAATATCCCTAGAATACTGAATATATATATTTGGATATTTTATAAACACTTACTGCAGGATGACCTGGTTTTGGCTTGAGTTTCCCCCATGCGCGTTGTTCGTTTGTTGGATGATTCGATTCCTTGAAGATCCGATGTTGTAGATGTGTTCGGTTTGTTTCTTGAAGTGCTGGAAACGCTCAATAACGATGATGTTTTCTTGAATGATTCTAATGAGAGACATCTCTTAGGACGAAGCTTGCATTGCCGTAGGAAGCAGACACGTCAGGTTTGTTTCTTGAAGATTTGCACTACTGAAGTCGCTCACTAAACGATGATACTAAGTTGCTGGAAGAATCTCTTGCTTTCGTCATCGTTGACTTCTGATATGATACATTATTCATTATTCTGGTTATTCTTCGGAAGACGTTGAAGAGTTCTTTTTGTAGCTGCCACCAATTTTAGGGCTGCTACCTTGTATAATAAGGCGCCTTGTGAGGTTATGTTAGACTTGCGATAATCTTACGCTAAGTCGGTTGGTTCTGACTTCCATACTCATTGGAGTGTCTTGGGGTTTGATGATAACTTACGAAGTTGGTATCTTCTTTGGTTATGTCGACGGAGATGTGTTAAACTCATGATGATAGTTATAACTTCATTCGATCTCTTTCTGATGTGAGGTTCTAGTAGAAAACACTGAGTACAAAAATACATCTATTCTTCTGAGATGACAAGATGAAATCGTACAAGTCTGCCAATGATGATGGCTGATTGAATTCTACATGATGAAGCTCAGATAAAAATGGACAGGTCTTCTAATGACGATGGCTTGATTGCTTCTCCTCTACAATCTCGTTTATAAATCATAAAGGAAGCAGACAGTAGCTCGAACATGCGAACATACACACAGATGACATAGATTACAAATCACGTAGGCCGTTTGAATTAAAGGTCACGGTGGTCGCCTCAAAAGCAAGACGCTTAGACTTATAGTTTATAAACAAATGAATGACCACAGGTGACGGCATTAGGCACTGACTGATTATACACGTCATCTTAGCCTACTTTATTGTATACGTCATCTTAGCCTACTTATCGTCTCTGGTCTGATCACATTCCTGCAAGCAATTTGGTTAACCTCTTGGGTCACTGGTTTTAATGAATCATAGTTTTAGTTTTTTATATATATGGAATAACATTCCATATTTTTATTATGTAACACACACACAATAAGCCATTAACTATAGGCCTAGATTATAGAGTAATAAGCTTTGATGTGGGCTTTAGGAATTCCTAGCCTAAGGCCTCTTTTCCCACTAATCTGCTGGTTGTGTTTTCGCATCTTTCCAAACAATGCTGGAGGCTGTGTGTGAATCCCAGGCCATTCGAAAATACACTGATGCGACCTCAGTCCACTCTAGTTGCTCCAGTAGGGCAGACGTGCCCTCTCTCTGACTGGAAGTCAGCCTTTGTTTCGCCAATGCTGGTTGGAGCCCCCCTTCAGACCTCATGACACATGTTCAAGCCTCTGAGGATTAAAGGTATGTCTCGAAAGTGCAAAATCCAACCAGCCCTATTCCTCCAAGACGAATCTTGCTATTTCCATTTCAAATCTCCCTTTTATCACTTCTCTACTGAAATCCCTTTGTCCATCATCGGGGCACGTGTTGCCCCTTATGACCTGTCCAAGATTAAGTCTTCATTGAATATTTCATTTAAACACTAGAGTTCCTCCCCCAGTGTGTTAGATAAAAGTGATTCACTGCAAAGTTGTGCAAGAAGTCTTTATTCTATGTTGTGGTTAATCTGGGAATTCGATTTCCAGATTTGCTGAGTCACGTGCGACGTCTCCTCGCAAGTGCTTCCTTAACGCAAGATACCTGTTATCAATTTTGGAAACCAGCATTGAATTAGATTTGATTTTGGCCAGCTTTCCCCCTATTGTGAGAGGTAGGAGTGGTCCAGACCTTATATGGCGCTCTGACCACGTGTGGGCAAGTTGCCTTGCCTTATCCCAGGCCAGTCCATGTTCTTTTGTAAATAAATGTAATGTAAATTAATCAGCTGAGTATTCCTGGCGACCTCCCAGAACCAAATCAATCCTTTCTATAGTTATCTAAGGTAAGTCAAAAGCCCTCTATTTTCCATATTATCCCTCTTAATATTTTTCCCTTATGATTGGGTCCACAAGGCCGTGGCCAATACTTAATAATATATATGTATAACTGAATCACAAAAGTTAGGAAAGTGATAAATCCATAAATAAAGATATATGCCATGAAGGAAAATAAACGACGGAGTATCCGCGAGACCTTTCGACGTTTAAACGTCCTTTACTAAGCAGATGAACTGACATACATGAGGAGAAAGACAATACAAGAAGACTCGTATAACTGACAGATAGGGATTATAAAGAGATTAGTACCTAGAATCTGACACACCTGGAAGATGAGTAACCTTCCCAAACAAGCATAAACAATGGGTGCAATTAAAAGTTTAAGACAATCATCTCAGATACAAGGACAAGACAATTAAAGGATTATAGGTGACAGCTATTCAGAACTTTGGTAAACAAGACCATATTCACAATACATATTCACAATACATTTTAGACATACATTACAACGAAGATAACTCTAAGGCAACTAATTTTTATTTTCAAGGTGCCCCGTGCCTGCATCTTCGCCCATGAGCCCAAATCCTCCTGACTCTCCTCCATACCCTTCTCTGGGCTTCCCAATGACCTTTTCAGGTGCCTACCATGATTAGCAGCAAGTCTAAAGGAATGAGAGATGTTGCACCTATTTTGACAGATGTAAATAAACACGAGTTCTGGTGACACACAAACTAGCGGCAGGTACTGGGTTTTGGTAACACTTTCTCTCTCTCTCTCTCTCTCTCTCTCTCTCTCTCTCGTCATACCTCCCCCCCCCATTTCATTAGGTCATCAAATCAGAGTCGGAACTACAAAAATATGCATTTATTTAAAAGCAAAGTATTAACTGAATAACTCAGGTTCTTAACAGGATGATTAAATGGAATGATAACTCAAAGTTCAAATAACTCAGATAATCCCCGGTAATTAACAGTCTATACAGTAATTAGTCAACACCATTACTCCATAGAATAATTCCCATTCTTCTCCAATTAAAGTTCCCACTACCAGAACTGTTCCCTCCACTAGAATCGCCTGTTAGAAGAGCTGGAGAACAATGATAAGCATACACAATTGTAAATAAAAAGTCAAAAGATCAAACAGCTGAAATTATAAACACATTCCCAAACAATGACTCCAAGTCATGAACTGAGATATTAAAAATCTACACATACTGGAGAGAAAAATAAATTCAAACTCGCCCATGATAAAAAAAACTCACGTCAGCGATGGCTAACGACTAGAAAGGGAAAAGAAAAAATAAATGGCACTGATAACTTTTCCTGTGACACCTGTAACCTCTGTGACTCATGTAGACGAAAAATGTCATCAGTTCCTCCCATATTCACAAAAGAAACATCACCACCCTTAATAATCATTACAACACCCCTGTGTTGGTATAAAAAAAATTAACACCAGTATCAGAATTATCAGTATCAGAATTCGCCAGTATCAGTAGTATCACCAAATATTAGCAAATATCAGTACTCACTAGTATCACCAAAGTTACTATCATCAAATTCACCAAAATTCACCAGAAATTGGTATCACCACCCATAAAATCATTGGCACATTCCCCAAAAATTATTAACACCATGACTCTGACAGATTCCCCCCAAAATATCTCCATTAATGATAATTCTACTTTAGTACACCACCCCCACCCCCCCGTAAAATATCTCCGGTAATAAATATCTCTGGTAACACCAGTAAAAGCATTAATATTGCTATTTCCCCAGTATTTATCACGATTGCCACACCCCATAACTTTAAAATAATTACCACTCATCACTCCCCGGTATCATCACAATTCATCACCACTCAGCAATATCAGGCACCCATTCATCACCAATGGCATCACCATTCACCACCATTTTAAAGTAATTTCCACATCTCAAACAAATCTCCATTAAAAAATAATCTCTGAATCCCCAATTATAACTATGCCCTCTAATATTGCGTAAAAGCATTCTCCAAAGCATAAGGAAAACTTGCACCACATTCATATGTATTTCATTTCCATTTTCTCTTCACTCAAGAGAAAGAAAAAATCTTTCTAAAAGAAACCCTACGGGCATATAATATCATCACCCAGTCGTTATCAGCTGATTCCATGGCATTGAAATTTCCTATTCAAGGACAAACTTACCCCCCCTACCCCGACACAAAGAAAAAAAAAGAAGTTCACCCCCACTAAAAAAAAAAGGAGCTTCACCCTCCCCATCAAGCATTACGCCTTCAAATGAGAGAAGACCAACCCGGAATCTGCGCAATTACAAACACGCGAATCTAGTTGGCACAACGCAAACAAGCTCAGTGAGAAAACACTGGACGACCGTTCACACATAAGCTAGACTGAGTCACTCATCCTAGCGAGCGTCTCGGGACAGGCGATTTTGCTGAGCCTAATAGAATTTCTTTCTCTCAGTATCAGAGCCCACTGATGAATAAATCTCATCACCTGTCTCTTACTAACTGAAATCTAACACATTTCCACAACCAGACACTCTGAAAACAGTATTTTTAAGCTGATACCAATCTCAAAAAAAGGCTTTTTTCGTTCAAACACCGCTGCCCACCACTAATAACGGAGCCGACGTCTCCGTTATTCATTTTGGTAGCGAAGGCCAAAGCGACAGGCACTGGGTTTTGGTAACACTTCTCTCTCTCTCTCTCTCTCTCTCTCTCTCTCTCTCGCTCTCTCTCTCTCTCATCATACCTCCCCTCCATTTCATTTAGTCATCAAATCAGAGTTGGAACTACAAAAATATGCATTTATTTAAAAGCAAAGTATTAACTGAATAACTCAGGTTCTTAACAGGATGATTAAATGGAATGATAACTCAAAGTTCAAATAACTCAGATAATCCCCAGTAATTAACAGTCTATACAGTAATTAGTCAACCATTCCTCCAAAGAATAATTCCCATTCTTCTCCAATTAAAGTTCCCCCAACCAGAACCGTTCCCTCCACTAGAATTGCCTGCTAGAAGAACAGAACAATGATAAGCATACACAATTGTAAATAAAAAGTCAATAGATTAAATGAAATAGAACACCTTTACAAAACATCAAAAATACATTCAAGCCACACCTTTGGCCAAAGCACAGTAATTCTTACCCATTTTCAGCCAGTTTCACGTCACCAAATAAAAGAAACGTTGGCAGAGCCATCTCGGCATCTGCCTTCTCTCCCCGTAACGGTCTCTATGGTTCAGGCTAATTACATGCTATTACGAACGAAAGAGGCTCACACGTACACACAAACTCACACCCATCGTTCACGCCCTGAAACTGCTAGAAACCAGTTTCAAAGTCACCTCTGACGAACGTCCGTAATGACAGACGAGCATTGACCTGCTTAGGTAAGGATCTTAATGTCACACTACCCAACAAGACATATCAGTATTCCTAAGCCGAGATGTTCTCTGTCTCCATGGGAAGCTAAAAACGATGATTCCCGATTTCTGAGGAATGTCAAAGCACGTGACATACAACAATGTCTTATACATATCATATCATATTATATTGTTAATCTTTATATGTTACATATATATTATATGGGCCGGCATGCCCTCTTAAATCACATTTTGCCCTAGCCTTTCAGTGCGGCAATCCGCCCTACCCTACTGACCCAACACTGCCATACTGCTGTCTTGCCGAAGATCTTACCTGATAGTTTACACTTCACACTTCTACTATACTGTCTGGAGCCAGAACTCTGCTTGATGTCCTACCCTGACACCCATCTTAAACTTAAAGATGTATCTTTGAAGTACTTGAGCACTGCTCGATGTGAAATCTAGAACGCTCTCCAACTTTATTCCTTAGTGAAGACCTGCAAGCGATGAGGCCCTTCCTCAGACATTCGTCCATGGACTAAGGTAATTGAATTGGAAGTTGGTTGTCAGCCTTCACCTCCTATTCCTTTCACTCATTCCTTGTTCCACTTGTTCTCCTATTCCCATGATCCTATTATTCTGTCTCCTTCAGAGACCCCGGTGATTTCTACTGTGCATTTTTGACATCTTTTAGTTCATTGTGAAAGTGTTAAGATCTTCATTGGTCATGCTTACAGTAATCAAGTAATTTAGCATTCATTCAATATGAAATATGTCATATCTTGCATTTTTCATTTAAGCATTGATCAGTAATGTAAATCAGTTACGTAAACTTCTCCATTGTTATCCTGTGTGTTACAACGTTACCTGCTTTGTAGATTCGTGTAGACTTCATCATTGTGTGCTGTCTTCTGTAGTTCAACAATGGCCCTCATCACATTTACTGCCGGTGCCATTCCTCAGGACAAGATTCTTGAGATCTCAGTGGAAGCAATCCTTGCCTATAGAATGTAGTATCTTTAATTCTATTGTTGTTTTATGCACCATATTTACTCACCAGATATAGTGTTTTTGCTTGCAACCCAGTAGCGTGTTGTTTCTTGATATTGTACATAAATCAGTCACTACTGAATTATGTACAATATCAAGAAACAATTCGCTCCTGGGTTGCAAGCAAAAACACTATGTATGATGCCACGGAACTAGCGAGAGCTCCTGTAATTTTGTTATTCTTCTGATTACCTTAATGAATTATGTTTCTAGTGGACATAATACGTTCACCTTTGATCTTTTAATTGTGCTTTGTGAAAGATTTCACTAAAGGTACATATTCCTATTTTCTGTTCACATGAGGTAGGTGCCCCATCCCATCATTTGTCATTTCCAAAGCAGACATCACCTGCCTTTTTTTTGAATCCTTAGCGATCAAGAAGTTTGTTCCCTCTTTGAGAAAATTATTCCTAGTCTACGACCCTGTATATATTAACCCCACCCTATTTTATGTTTACTTTTTTTTCATTCAACAACTGAACTTCGAGGAACAATGTCTGTTAGTTTAAATATTGCACTTCTTTCTCTTTTTAGCCATTCTATTTTAGGGTTACCTTTTGTACTGATGTTTTACTTTATCACAATTTATTTGTACATTCATACTAACATTTCTTGCTGTATTTGTATATTTTACTTTGTATTTTCAGCCTAGAGGAAGAGACAAGGATCTTGAAACGAAGGACGTTGTGGTGAAACTAAACTGAATTTTAGGGCCACATTCGGTACGATTTCATTCAACCTTAAGCCCTCCTGCACTAGCTTTGATTGAGACCAAGTTACAGTGCTGAGGAGTTTACTAACTTACTTAAAGTCAAGAAACCTTGCATTTTATTCAACAAAAGTGCAGTTAAGAAACAATCAACTGTATTTCCTGCACCAATTCTTTTTGGGTGATGCCACAAAGACGCATTTAAAGTTTTAACACATATAATTAATATTTAAAGAACACAACAATTATCCAAATTACGTTAAGAAGCAAGAAAACTAACACATTACTGCAAAAATGATTAACAAAACGTTATGTTACTTCGATAGAAAAAAAACATAAATGGCAAACAGGATCTCAGAATATCCTTATGAAGAAGTTACTGCAATGGCGACGACAATTCACGAGGTGATGTGGCTGGATTTTACAAGAATATCTTTTACTTGCCTTCGTGGAGTCAGGTGCTAAAATCCAGCCACATCACCCCGTGAATTGTTGTCGCCAGTGCAGTAACTTCTTCATAAGGATATTCTGAGATCCTGTTTGCCATTTATGTTTTTTTTCTATCGAAGTAACGTAACGTTTTGTTAATAATTTTTGCAGTAATGTGTTAGTTTTCTTGCTTCTTAACGTAATTTGGATAATTGTTGTGTTCTTTAAATATTAATTATATGTGTTAAAACTTTAAATGCGTCTTTGTGGCATCACCCAAAAAGAATTGGTGCAGGAAATACAGTTGATTGTTTCTTAACTGCACTTTTGTTGAATAAAATGCAAGGTTTCTTGACTTTAAGTAAGTTAGTAAACTCCTCAGCACTGTAACTTGGTCTCAATCAAAGCTAGTGCAGGAGGGCTTAAGGTTGAATGAAATCGTACCGAATGTGGCCCTAAAATTCAGTTTAGTTCACCACATTCTTTGCTGGTCCTTCGAACTGGATGCCATAACGATTCATAAACTATTTTTTGGATGTTAAAAAATAATTTGCGATAAAGGTCACATTGGTGATGGTTGGCTTTTAAAGTCATTTTAGTATAGCTGCCACGTGTCCAAAGTTATTTGGTGAGCAGGGTAAGGTATTGAATTACTTGGAGTGTTTGCCAAGTAATCTGTTGTTTATGGAACATTATTGTTCGTACTTAGTGATTACTCTGTGAAGAAATTCTTGTTGAATTTCTTAGCCATTTTTTGAACTTAGGTTTTTTCGTGACCAGATGTATTTTGTGAATTGATGAAGAGCACGTGGTCAAATTATCTAGCATTCAGTGGATGTTATATTTCAATCAGGTTTAGATAATTTGCCATACATTTTTTGATATTTGTGCAAGTTTGTTATAGATCCATTAACAAGATAATGGATTCCAAGATTAGGATAGTTATTGAAGGGGAAATTATTTCCTCACAAGATTTGCTTGATGAAGCAGGTAGCTGCATTGGTGATACTGATACACCAAAATCGACCCTCTTAATGTATGAACGTTGTCTTACTGAGAGTCTACAACGTTTTGAAGATAGTTGGTCACAGAATGTGACAATTATTTCACAGGATAGTGAATATGAGAGGTTATGTAGAAGTTATAGAGCAATAACTAGATGTGTAAGGAAAGCTATTGCTACTACACAGAAAATATGAGCGAGATTGACACGGGAGATATAAATCAACGGACCGCTTTGCCGCCTCCTTCGGCTCCCACTAACCCTCTCCCTCCCCCTAAACTCCCAGCAATTAAGATATCTGAATTTAGCGGTGGGGAGGAACATTGGCTTGCATTTTGGGATATATTTAACAGTTTAGTTCACAATCGTAGGGATATTTCCGATGTGATTAAGTTTTCTATACTCAGAGCTAGTTTGAGGGATAACGCCTTTAAAGCCATAGAAGGTTTGCTTGTCACTAATGCCAATTATTCAGTAGCTATTCAGACCCTTAAGGAGAAGTATGATAATAAGGAAAAACTGAAACGTAGACTTATGTCCAAATTAACACATTTAGTCCCTCCCAGTCATACAATAAAGGATTTGAACACGTTCAAATTGGAATATGAACACATTGAATTTAGAAGTAGAGGCCATGAACCCCGTTTTCTCTAGTATAATATGCGAGAAATTATCACCTGAAACACGTAAGGCTATAGCTAATAAACATAATAGTATGTCTCTTGATTTAAAGCAAATTTCCTCAGGTTTAAAATATGTTTGTGAATTAATGGAATTTTGTTACGAAGGTGAAAATTCTAATAAGAGAAGAAATCAGGGCAACTATTCTAAAGTGATTCTCTCAAATGTGCAAAACGTGCAGAGAGCACAACCAAGTAACAGTAAACCTAGTAATAGTAGTCCTTACAATAATTGTGTGTTTTGCTCATCGAACCATGCCTCTCGCGATTGTAAGACTTTCAAATCCATTGATAGTAGAAGGGACAGAGTTAAATATTTAAGATTGTGCTTTGCTTGCCTTAAAGGAGGTCATTTAATCTCTGAATGTAGAAATAAGCCGAAATGTAATTGATGTGATGAGCCTCATTACCTGATGATTTGTAAGAAAACAGAAAACCCTGTTAATCCTGCTCCACCAAAGTTGAGTGTAAATAGTACTAATGTTAGTAAATCAAATGTTAATTCTGGGAAATCTCATAATGATTCTAAAGGTGCTGTTAGTAAAGGTGATTCCCCAGTAGTTATGCCTGCTTCTTTGGGAATTGATAATTCTCAGACTAATAAGATTTCTGTTCCGACTGCTCTTCCTACTGCTAATGTAATTGTGTCAGGGAATGGACATCGTTCCTTTGAGAGAGCACTCTTTGATTCTGGTGCGCAAAGAACGTTTATTGCAACGGAATTAGCCCATAAGCTTAGTCTATCGTCCATAGCAACAAAAGCCTTAAAGGTAAAACCATTTGGCAGTGATGCCATGGAAGTTAATTGTAATATAGTAAGAGTTGTGGTGAGACTAGGTAAGATTCGTACTGTCATTAACGCCATTGCATTCGATAGAGTTAATTCCAGAATTTATTCTCCAGGATTAAGTAAGTCAGCTGCGTTCTTGACGAGTAAAGGCATAAAATTAGCAGATAATGATTTAAATTCAGATGAAGTAAATGGTATAGAATTAGTCATTGGAGCTGATTGCTATGGAAAATTCATTCAGAATAGTCAAATTTGTTCTGGAATACAGATATTGAATAGTTCTGGTGGTGCACTAATTTTTGGACCTCTTCCTAGTTGGTCTTATGACAATGTAGAATCTAATGAGATTACTACATCAAATGTATGTTGTTCAAGTATAGAAGTAGAGGAAATCCCTATTAATTCTTGTTGTGAAGTTAGAAAATTATGGGATTTAGAAAGTGTTGGTATTCGTCAATCTGAAATTAGTCCTGAAGAAAGAGAAGTGTCCTTACCATTTAAAGATGAAAGTAGACCGCCTGTTAACTATAGAATAGCCATTAGTCAATTAAATTCCTTGTTACATAGATTCGAATCTGACCCCTCCTTGTATGCTCATTATGATAAGATTATCAAAGATTACGTTCAGTCTGGGTTTATAGAATTAATTCCTTCAGGCTCCCCTATTATAGGGCATTATTTACCCCACCTTGCTGTACTGAAGGATTCAGAAACAACTCCCATTCGAATAGTTTTTAATGCTTCTTCAAAGGCTAAAGGAGAACTTTCCTTAAATGATTGTTTATTAACTGGTCCCTCATTAACTACTAAACTTTTCGATGGCCTGTTGAGTTTCCGTGCAAACCCAGTGGCTGTGATTTCAGATATCAGTAAAGCCTTTTTAAGGATAGGCATTTCACCTGACTGCCGTGATTATTGCATATTTCTATGGATAACCGATCCCTCCGATTTGAAGTCTACTGTAACTTACCGGTTTTGTATAGTTTGTTTTGGAGCTACATGGTCCCCCTTTCTCTTGCAGCAAACCCTCTTGCATAATTTATCTTTACATGATAATCCCCTTGCATCATCTCTGATGAAGAATTTCTATGTAGATAATTTTAATAAAACTTACAAGGATGTGTCAGTCTTGATGGATGAGTATCCAGTAATAAATGCGATTCTTGAAGACGCTAATATGCCTCTACAAGAATGGGTCAGTAATGATTCAGAGTTTAACAGAACCATAGATGTTATCAAAGAAAGAGTAAATGTTTTGGGTTTAGAGTGGTATCTAGCACAATATGAGATGTCACCGAAGGAAGTAAATTGTGAGTATAAAGGACCTTTAACCAAACGAAAGGTTTTATCAGTAGTAGCTCGGATGTTTGATCCTCTAGGATTATTGTCTCCAATACAGGTGAGAGGTAAATATTTTCTTAAATGTTTGTGGAGTAACTACGGTTGGGATGACCCTTTGCCAGAATCACTATGTTCAAGGTTTGATGAAATTTGCAAGTGTTTTAGAAATGTAGAAAGTTTAAAGTTTCCAAGGTTTATTGTACATCCTGAATGTTCCCACTTACATGTATTTTGTGATGCCTCTAACAAGGCATATGGAGCTGCTGCCTATGTGATTGATTTCAAGAGAAGTGTAAGCAATTTACTGGTCAGTAAGTGTAAAGTGGCACCAAACCCTGAACAGACTATTCTGCGTTTGGAATTGACAGCCTTGTCCTTGGGTGCGAAACTTGCTAGAAGATTAATGCAGAATGATGATTTAAGAGTGAGTTCTTGCACTCTCTGGAGTGACTCCATGGTTTCTATTTGTTGGGTGAAGAACAATAATAGTAAAATTCCCTATGTACGAAACAGTCACTGAAATTAATGAATTCAAGTTTCCTCTACGGTATACCCCCTCTAAGGATAATCGAGCTGATATTCTATCCAGAGGTAGTAATAGTAAAGATTTAGCGCAAAATTCCTTATGGTGGAATGGCCCTAAATGGCTTTTAACTGGTGATTATCCCCAATCTTTAGCTACAGAAACTGTGCATGTTAATGAAATTCTTTCAGAACCTAAGATTGTTCACCCTCCAACCCCATTAATTGACATCCCACGTTATAGCAATTTAAGTAAGCTTAAACGTTTCATGAGGTCAATATTGCTTTTTCTTAATAAGTGCAGTAAAGGTTCTAAGTTTGTTGTTAACGAAATGAAAGCACTTGTCTTCATTGAACAGAAGCAACATTTTTCTACTACCAGAATGTACCTCTGTAATAAGAATTCACATGGAGTGTCCATGGATGTTAAGAACTTGTGTAATCAGTTAAACTTATTTGTTGATGAGGAAAATCTAGTTAGGTCTCAGGGTCGCATGAATAACGCTTCCATGTCTTATGATACTCAGTACCCAATGTTATTGCCTTCCAGAAATTATTTAACAGTGTTGATAGTTGAACATTTGCATAGACATCGTCACCATTGTGGTGTCAATTCTGTACTGGTATTGTTGAGAGAAACCTTTTGGGTACCTAAAGCACGACAAGTTATCAAATCAATTCTGTCCAAGTGTGTTTTGTGTCAGAAGTTAACCAAGAAACGGTTGTGTTTGCCCCCTCCCCCGCCATTACCCACAGAAAGAGTGAATAATAAACTATACAGGAGATCAATCACAAAGCTCGTACTTCTGGAATGTCAAAAATTGCCATTTATTTCCCTTGAATAAAATTTCCTAGTTTTTTTTATGAGTACTTGTTTTGAAGTATTTTCCAAGTTTCTATGAAAATACGTTGATATATGATTATCTTGCTCCACAGAAGTAGTTTTATTATATTAACTATAGCAATGAGTTGGTATAAATTAGTACATTGATATTCAAAGTAATAAACCACTTTTTTTTGCATATTTTGTCCATCTCTATAGAATTAGATGACGTATAATTACAGTGATGTCAAACTTCCTGTGGAGACTATATATAAGAAAATTATATATAAATAGTCTCCACAGGAAGTTTGACATCACTGTAATTATACGTCAACTAATTTTATAGAGATGGACAAAATATGCAAAAAAAGTGGTTTATTACTTTGAATATCAATGTACTAATTTATACCAACTCATTGCTATAGTTAATATAATAAAACTACTTCTGTGGAGCAAGATAATCATATATCAACGTATTTTCATAGAAACTGGGAAAATACTTCAAAACAAGTACTCATAAAAAAACTAGGAAATTTTATTCAAGGGGAATAAATGGTAATTTTTGACAGACGTGATGAATAAAGGGAAAACCATGTAACAAGCTTGTCTTGTTTAGTGCCTTCTTGTGTATTTTGTGGAGAAATAGCTTCGCTCTCATACTGATGTACATATATTATAAGACGAAGTTATTGTCACCGGTCGGTGACGGAAACCTCGCCCTCGCTGTTATTTTCACCATTTCAATTTTAGTTTCTGAGAAGTAAGGTTTCAAGAGTTTCACATGTATCTTCCTTTGTCGCTTTCTTCTTTCTGGTGTTTCAGTCACATAAGTTTTATCACTTAACTTTCTCAATTATCTTGTAAGGACCTTGAAATTTATTGGTGAGGGAAAATCTCTTGACTTACTTTCAAATTTTCTAAAGAGAATTTTATAATCTCTTTCAACCTTTTCCTCAAGTTCTTCACATACTCTCCTTGGATTTCCTCTGGATTTTCTTCCTAATTTTCCGCAAGAATCTTCAATGGTCCTCTCACTTCTCTACCCTGTATATATTACCCACACCCTATTTTATGTTTACTTTTTTTTCATTCAGCAACTGAACTTCGAGGAATAATGTCTGTTAGTTGAAATATTGTACTTCTTTCTCTTTTTAGCCATTCTATTTTAGGGTTACCTTTTGTACTGATGTTTTACTTTATCACAATTTATTTGTACATTCATACTAACATTTCTTGCTGTATTTGTATATTTTACTTTGTATTTTTAGCCTATAGGAAGAGACAAAGATCTTGAAACGAAGGACGTGATGAATAAAGGGAAAACCATGTAACAAGCTTGTCTGGTTTAGTGCCTTCTTGTGTATTTTGTGGAGAAATAACTTCGCTCTCATACTGATGTACATATATTATAGGACAAAGTTATTGTCACAGGTCGGTGACGGTAACCTCGCCGTTATTTTCACCATTTCAATTTTAGTTTCTGAGAAGTAAGATTTCAAGAGGTTCACATGTATCTTCCTTTGTCGCTTTCTTCTTCCTGGTGTTTCAATCACATAAGTTTTATCACTTAACTTCTCAATTATCTTGTAAGGACCTTGAAATTTATTGGTGAGGGAAAATCTCTTGACTTACTAAAAATTCTCTAAAGAGAATTTTATAATCTCTTTCAACCTTTTCATTAAGGTCTTCACATACGCTCCTTGGATATCCTCTGGATTTTCTTCCTAATTTTCTGCAAGAATCTTCAACGGTCCTCTCACTTCTCTACCAAAAATCATCTCATTAGATGAACATCCCATGCTTTCTTGATAAGCATTCCTAACTTCAAATAACATTAAGGGCAAACCAAAATCCCATTCTCTTCCTGACTCAGAACAATACTTTGTCAGCATACATTTATTTGTCTAGTGGAACCTTTCCAAGGCTCCTTGAGTCTCTGGATGATAAGCAGTTGATAACTGTTGTTTCACTCCTAACAAAATTCATCACATCCTGGAATAACTTAGAAGTAAAATTGGTCCCTCTATCACTGTACTATTTCTGGTATACCAAACTTTCAGAAAAACTCCACTAGTTTTTCAGCAACTATCTTGGCAGATATATCTCTAACAAAGATCGCCTCTGGATATCTTGTCACAGGACACATTAATGTTATCAAATATTCATTTCCCTTCTTCGTCTTCAGCAGAGGTCCAACCATATCTATAATCACCTTGCTTCTATAGGTTGTAGGGGGGCTTTCTGGATGGTTTCATTCGGCTTTCCAGCTATCTGGCAGGTATGACACTCATGACAGAACCTGCTAACATCTCTGTGAAGTCCAGGCAGAAAAAATATCTCATGATCTTCTCCACAGTCTTCCTGATTCCCATATGTCCAAACTCATGAGCTACTGCTACCACTTGCTTCCTTAATGGTTATGGAATCAAACTGATGATATTCGCCCCATACAGCATCTCCTGGTATATCTACAGTTCTATGCTTCCTCATCAGCAAATCTTCCTTTAGATAATAACAGTTAGGAGTCTGTTGCATCTCTTCTTGATCAACAACTCTTTTGAACAAGTCAGCTAACGATGCATCCTTCTTCTGCATGTCCAACTTCAAGGTTTGAACTATCAATATCTGTTAACTCAGCTACTGTAGTTTCACTACTGTCTTCAGGTACACTCTGACTACTCTGAGTCTCTTCAGGAACAACAGGTTCTTCTTCTTCTTCTTATTGAGAAATTTCTTCTTGGTCAGCACTAGGGGAAACATCTTTAGAGGAGTTGTTCCCTGGAACAACTCTTCTAAGCTCATAGATCCTTCACTCGATCCTTCAAAGTGTGTAAATCCTCAGTTTCTTCACTTACAGGCATAGACCTCTTCATACTTCTGGAAACAGGTGGGGGTTATTCTTCTCTAACTCTACCGTTGGACTAATCCTCAATGGTTTGTCTGTCACTCCACCAACTTCATTACCCAGCAGAACATGTACACCTTCCACAGCCAATGAGTCCTTCACAGCAAAATCAACATTCCTTGTCACTAATTCACTCGACAGGTGTAAGCTGCATATACCCTTCAAAATACTGAATCTCCTGTGAGACTCTTCTCCAACAATGGGTGAGCACCACGTACTATCACACTATGGTTACTCCCTGTATCACGTAATATCTTGACTGGTACCTGAACACTCTCTCCTTAAGTTGACAGCGTAACCCTCATAGATATATGGCTTAAAAGCCTCCACACTGCTCAGCCACTCTCTGTTTGAGGTTACATTTCCACTGGTTGCTAAACACTCAGCTTGTTTAGTTTCAGTCTTCTCTGGAGTCTGATTCTTCCCCACACTACTCTTCTTAGTTTGTTTCACCTGGTCACCTTTTACTACTCGACCAACTGGCTTTGACAGCTGTTGATTCCGGTAACACTCTTGACTGAAGTGTCCTGCTTTTCCATGCTTGAAATAGACAACATTAGGCTTCTGTAACTTTCTTGAATAATTGGATGAGGATTTCACTATAGCTTGCTGAGGTGTATTACCTTGTGTATTCTTAGTAGGATCACTTGTAGGTTTCCCACTAAATTTGTTCATGAAACTTGGATGAGGCTTAAAACCTGGGTGTTGTTGATTCTGGTACTTGACATTGTAATTTCTTTTGCTACTGATTATATTATAATCTTCACTCAGTGTAGCAGCCTTGTCAAGTTTCTTAACCTCTCACTCTATCAAATGGGCTCTTATATGTTAAGGAATTCCCCTAAGATATTGTTCAAGAACAACTAATTCTTCTAACGCATCAAAATTTTTAACTTCCGCAACCTCCAACCATCGTTTAAAACACCATCTCAGTTTATATACATAATCTAAGAAGGTTACCTTCTCATTTTTTCTTAATTAAATTTCTGAATCTCATTTTTTAAGTACCTTGCAGTCTTTACACTGCTCAGCTGTTCAGGCTAAATAAACACTTCTCCCTTTATCAATCAAGACACTTTGTAGCAAAAATGACCAATTATCTTCTGGCCATCCCATACCTGAAGCGACTTTTTTTAAAGTGATCAAAGAATTCATCTGGAGCTTCTTCAGTAAACTTAAGGATTAACTTCTGTACTCTTACTAGGTAATGTGGATCTAGCTCTTATCAATTCCATTTCCCTTTCAAACCTTATTCTTGCTCTTTCTTCTTCTTCTTCTGCTTTTTCTTCTTCTCTCTCTCTTCTTTCTTGATTCTCCCTGTCTGCTCTTTCTCTTTCAGTTCGCATTTTCTCTCTTTCAGCATGTATTTTCAGCTTAATCAAATTCTCTTCTGCTTCAATGTATCTAAGTTCTAACTTTGGATCACTTTTCTCTTTCTTTTCTTGCTTATTTATAAGATCAGCACGTGCTACATTCAATAACTCTTGAGCTAATTCTAACTCATCTTCATCAGTTATTCTACTAGAATCTATCAATGTGTCCATAGCAATACATCTTATTTGTGCCTTTACCATACTACTAGACACATAACCACCACATGCTACTGCTTAAGCGCTCCACTGTGCCTAGTCAGAGTGGCTTCAGATAACACTTGGATGGTAGGAGCTGCTAAAAATTGCTGAACATTGAACTGAGCCATTTTCTCTAAGTTATCAACTAACAATTCAATACAATAAATGCAAAAATAAACAACTATATGGTCGCTCTCCTAACAAAATATATCCCTAACACCACCAGTATAAACTAAAGTGATAATGCGTTCTGTTTTCCTAGGTCTGGGTACCATTTAAACCTGTGATGAAGCATCCAAATATCTGGTCATTACACTTACCAATGAAAATTTGTTACCTCACAGCAGCCACACACTTTCATCTTAATCACAGATAATATACGACTGATTACTCTAAAGGCAACAGCGATCCATTAAAAAAATTTATTAATCATGCGAGAAATCAACAATTTTAAAAGTTTAATTATTTCCTCCTTGGTTCTGACTCACTTCAGTACAATTGAAGGAAAACAGCCCAATTATAACTTTATACTTCTACCTTAACAATATTAAATATACTTGTGAAAAAAGAAAACACTCACAAAAATCTTAAGTACAAAAATTTATTATTAAAGTTAAAATTCATAAGTGAAATTCACAATCTCATGTAAATTTACTATTACTTGAAAACAACACAAAATTTAATTAATTCTTGAATTAATTATTAAGCAAAATTAATTCCAAATTAATTTATCACGAAAATAAATGATTAAGGAATTAAATTATTCAAGTAAAATTTCAAATGTTAAGTACCAATTAAAATTTGAAAAGAATTCTAAGTAAATGCAAATTAATTCACAAGTGTTAAACAAAAATTTGAATTTAAAAAAGAATTCTAAGAAAATGCAAAGTAATTCACAAGTGTTAAACAAAAATTTGAATTTAAAAAGAATTCTAAGTAAATGTAAATTAATTCACAAGTGTTAAACAAAAATTTTAATTTAAAAAGAATTCTAAGTAATGCAAAGTAATTCACAACTGTTAAAGTCAATTAAATATATAATGATTGATTAATGAAAACACTTAAGTTAATCAAACACATTGTGCATGTAAATCAATGTAAACACAGCGAAATGTGGAAAATACCAAAATTGCAAAAACATTAAGAAGACAATCACATAGAATATGTAAAAAACACACTTTAATAAGAAAAATGGATAAATGTACAAACAAAATTCACAAACACAAAAATGTGAAAAAATGGCAAAAAGTTCCCCTGCTATAACCTAAGTACTTTTTATGTTTAAGTTTAGGGCACTGAACTTATTTAATAACTCTTACCTTAAGGTATACCGATTTTACAAGGCCTTTTTCGGAATCACCAATAAACACTTACACACGAGGTGCCTGTTACACACTTTTACAACGTCTGTTCAGATTCACAAAGAAGCACCAAGCTATTAAATAAATCTAAAATTTAGAGAGAGAGAGAGAGAGAGAGAGAGAGAGAGAGAGAGAGAGAGAGAGCGGCATCAGCACTTCCATGCAACACAAGAGTTAGTCTCAGAATGACATTTCTCTCTTCTATGGTAGTTAACTGATCTGCGATGGTTCTGACCCAATGGCTGGGCAAATGCTTTTGGGAAGGAGACAACTACGATAATAAAAATTCTCTTTCAAAACGATAGAGAGAGAGAGAGAAAGTGGGGTTACAAGTATAAATTATATTAATTATTACATGATTTAAGAAAATAAAAGTCTCTTAAAATAAAAGGAATTATTATAGAATTTTCTCGAATGAAATTAGTGTCGCCATTTCTGTAAGTGACGTCACAAACTTTTTCCATTTCATATTTAAGGTACTTACGAGCCAACAAATTCTCTTTTGACAAATCGAGACATATACCAGTTAATATTTCATTAATATTGAGCAGTTTCAATAGAAAATAATCTCTCATTACTGAAATGAAATGAAAGGTATCAGATGTACGTGAAACGTTTATGCAGAATCTTACGAAAGATGAAGCAACCTCACATGACTTCTCGACAAAGACGAACAAGTTTAAGACAGTCATGTGCCTTGCATTATTGTTTGAAAAACATTAGAACCACGCGGCCTCAAGTGACGAGTGACAAGTCTGCTCTTGCGAACAAGCAAATTTCTCTCTCTGTTCACATTCTGCGTTATTCCTCAACGTTAAATTATGTGGTTTTTTTTTGTGAATTCTGAAGACACATTATTAGAACATACTAACTCTAAGCAAAAATAATACTGAATCTGAAATACTGCAAACTCTTTTACAATACTTCATATAAGTACTGAGGGGAAGTTATGCATTGCGAGAGCGACAGCACAAGAATATAAACACATATATATGAAGTAATAAAAGTCCACACTTTTGTAAGATGTGTATTAAAAAATTCTTATACGACGGGAGCTTTCGTCTACTTGATACTTAACAAGGAAAACTTAGTACGGCTGGCTGATGAGGTCTACTGATCAAGTAGACGAAAGTTCCAGTCATATAAGAATTTCCTAATACACATCTTACATAAGTGTTGACTTTTATTACTTCATATATATGTGTGTATATTCTTGTGCTGTCGCTCTCGCAATGCATAACTTCCCCTCAGTACTTATATGAAGTATTGTAAAAGCGTTTGCAGTATTTTCAGATTTAGTATATTTTTGCTTAGAGTTAGTATGTTCTAATAATGTGTGTTCAGAATTCACAAAAAAAAAAAAAAAAAAACACAATTTAACGTTGAGGAATAACGCAGAATGTGAACAGAGAGAGAAATTTGCTTATTCGAAAGAGCAGACTTGTCACTCGTCACTTGAGGCCGCGTGGTTCTAATTTTTTTTCACGTTATGGTGATTTTTTTGACACAATATCACATATATATATATATAATATATATATAATATATATTACTAGATATATATTATATATATATATGTACATATATACACATATATAAATTTATATAAATTTTTATATATAAACATATATATATATATAAATAAAATAAATAAATAGATATATACTATATATATATTATATATATATAAATAAATAAAATATAGATATATATATCTATATATATATATATATATATATATATATATATATATATATATATATATATATATATATTTATATTATTTATTTTTTCGAGACTCTCATGGCGCTGACGTCGACGGAAACGGCAAGTACCTTTGTAAAACCATCAGATGTAAAAGCCGTTACATGACAATTGCGAGATGAACAAGACATCTTCCTTTTTAAAATTAGTGAGAGCGAATTACGATGATCGAGAACAAAGGACGAAAGGAACAAAGAGAAAATAGTCCGAGAGAGGAATGAGAAAGTCTTGGCCGTCTACTTCTGATGTCTTAGATTTCCACCCAAATACTCATTAAAGCCGTGGAAGACTCCGTGACAAAGACTCACAATGGCAGGCGTGGGGCAGAAGTGTGTGGAGCGGCGGGGTGCAAGCGGTGGGTGACTGTGGGCGTGAATGGGCGTTGGGTCTTAAACAGGGTGCGCCGTGCTACTCGATCAGCCTTTTTTGGATGATCCACCTCGCGATTTTTAGCTCCCAGAAGGGTCCGTGAAAAGAGGAGTTACTGTTGGGGACGACTCTCGGTGGCTGCTTGTAGAGAGAAGTCTCAGTCTCCCGGGACTGAAAGGAATGGCGAGTTCATCTCGACGTGTCTGTCCATCCGTCGACACAGATGAATGATTATGAGTGATGGCTCTTCGGTCCTCACTCCAACTCAGTTTTGCTCACGTCATTTACTTTTGGGATGAGGTTGTTAGCCTAATACTAAAAGGATCTCATTCAAACGGAATGGTATCTTGCGGAATTATTAAAAAAAGTTACAAGAATTCAAAGACAAACAGTCCTCATTAAGTATGCGTGAAAAAATGGTAATAAGGAGTGTCCTTGAAAGCTTGGGAATTTTTGAATAAATAACTCCGATAAGTACCATCCAGGTTGATCGAGTTCCTTTAGTAATACACACACATTTATATATATATATATATATATATATATATATATATATATATATAATATATATATATATTATCCAAAATTCCACCTCGTCTCCTCCCAGAAAATACAATTACATTAAAAATTTAGGCCTTGACTAGAGGACGAGGGGTTTGAACAAAGAAAAAAAAGTTGAAAAACCAAACTAAACAAAAATAGTTGAAAAAAACTAAGGCATAAGGCCGGTTTTACTGAAGAGGGGGGAATGTACAGAAAAGCTGGACTCTAGTTTTAAAAGCTCTATATTTACATAAATTTACAGAGGTCCAGGAACACAAGGGCAGGTGAAACTGCTTTCCAGTCCACCCGAGCAAGTGGTGGGAGCAGTCCGGCCCCGCTTTTAGGAAACTTTGTGCAACGGAGCAAAATGGCAAGCTTCGCTTCGAAGGATTTCAAAGTTCTACCGCAGCCAGGCACAGCATTTGTCTGCAAATAGAGGGGCATAGGCATAAGGCAGGGGGGCACATGAGGGCGAACTTTACTCACTGTTTCCCCTCAATCAAAAGGCCACTCAGGGGGAAATGAAATGACTGGGAAATTTACACAGCAGAAACTATTTTGTGGCTTAAATTCACTAGAGGAATGTTACTTGTACCACAGGGGAGTAATTACAGAACTGAGCCCAGATGGCGAAGGGGAATGAAACACTGCACAAGTCGCCTTGAAAAATGAAATGAAATACAGACAAAGATAAAACAATTCCCTGGTTGAAATGGAATTTCCCTTACAGTACCTTTAGTGATGATGCTGGCTGTCTTCTTCTCTAAGTCTCGATACTATGGACTTTTAAAAATTTACTTGGGCTTCCCAGAGCATGGGAAAGCCAGGCCCAGGAGGGAGGGGGGGTGCAGCGGCGTCTGGTAAGGGACCAGAGGTCCGACCTCGTCGAGGTCTCGTCTTCTTCTGAGAGCTCCTCTCCTGGATTCAAGGCCTTTTCATGCTTTCTCCTGGTAAGCCCCATCTTCATTCCCTGTAGGAGGTAATACCAAGCACCGATGGGAGAAGAGATAGCTTTTTCAAAAGAAAAAGGAGTATGGATTCCTCCAAAGTCGAATGGGCACCCCCGTATAGATTCCTTAAACTTGGTGAAAGACTGTTTTTCTTCCTTGGTTGTGGCTTAAATCTTGAACAATATATATATATATTATATATATATATATATATATATATATATATATATATATATATATATATATATATATTGTTCAAGATTTAAGCCACAACCAAGGAAAGAAACAGTCTTTCACCCAAGTTTAAGGAATCTATACGAGTTGCCCCTTCGACTTTGGAGGAATCCATACTCCTTTTTCTTTTGAAAAAGCTATCTCTTCTCCCATCGGTGCGTGTATTATATATATATATATATATATATATATATATATATATTATATATATATATATGTATATGTATATGTATATATATAATGTAAATGAGGTACGTAATAATCAGTAAGCACTAAAGTGAACAAAAAATATATTAATCAGCAGAACCTTCGCAAGTTAACACTCACTGCCAATGGTATCTAAACAATGGTGTTATGGGACAGTTTGTACCATATATATATATATATATATATATATATATATATATATATATGTATATATAATATATATATATATATTACATATATAAATCGAGCTACAAATGTACTTTAATAGCCAATTCACTTTAGCTCGGAATCAATAAATATATCTTTATATATGTTAACCGACGGGAATTTTTTTTTAGTTGGTAATGATTTCGTCCTCCCGTGGGTTCAAACAAACCAGCGGACTGAGGAGAAATCGGACTTCAATTGTAGCTCGATATGTATATGAATCACGGTGATGTGATAAAAAATCATATATATATATATATATATATATATATATATAGATATATATATATATATATATATATATATATGTAAAAACGATAGTCTCTTCCTGGCCGATGGTACTCGTCGAAGTGGTCTGTCAGTTGGGGACAGCTCATGGAAGTGAAAGGGTGAGATAAATTTCGTTGAGGTGGAAGTGCGGTTTTCTCGTTTCTATCTGAGCGAGGCAACTGAGGACGCAAGACTTGCCTCGCTTTGCCTTGCATTCTGTTTTGCTTGCTTTCTGTCTTATCTTATGTTTTATCTTCTCTAGCTACACAAATCTCCCGCTAGGATATGTTTAGTTGACCCCAGGTCTCGAAAACTCAAGCTTACAATCACCCATTTTACCAGAGAGTAAGTAGACGTCAATTGAGTATTCTGGGTCTACTCGGATACCCAGGCAATGGCTACAGTAAATACTATATGAAAAACCTCCAAAAAAATAAAAGTTAACATGCTTGCAGATAGAAAAATAATTTCCTGTAACATCTTCACTGAACAATCAAGGTCTTGAAACTTGGTTGTATATGAAATTAACAACTACAGTTTTGGTAAACAGTAAACGAAAGATTTCACTTCTCTCGAAACTGCAGCAAAGGAGCAGTTACAGCAAAATAGGAGTTACGCAAAAAGCGAAAAAAAAGAAAAAAAAAGTTTTAAACACACTTTTATTAAGATACACTAAAAAGTGAAAAAATGATTTTTTCAGACACAACAGGATTTTTTTTTTTATAATTAACCATGTCTACTAAAATAAAAATGTGGGCGCCAAAAATGACAGGAAATGCTACAAGGAAGGGAATTATGTTTTTTATTTCTTGTAGCATTTGTAGACATGTTTGTCTCAAAAAATTATATTTTTACTTTTTAGTGCATTTTAATAAAAACATGTTTAATTTTTTTTTTTTATTTTCTTATTTTATACTTTTTAATTTTGACAGAAATCGTAACCGATTTACGATCGTAGCTAACGAACTCGAGCCAAGAAGGTTTGAAAAATCCGTACAGTTATTAAGTTATCTTTACCAAGTCAAAGAAGATATGAAAAATCCGAATAGTTTCTTACAAATCCTGAGATATAGGTAGAGGTCACTGTAGGGCCATTAGAGGTCACTGCTGACATACTGATCATGTAAGGTTGTCTTGTCACCGGGATTGAGTAGCCATGCAGAATTTCAATTCCACCGGACGAGGGGAACAGGTCGATAATTGAGTTACAAGATTTCACCCAGACAAACAGACACAGGTAAAAAAGCAAGCTAAATAAAAGCGCACAACATAAAAAAGAGCCCAGCCTTTTGCAAGCACGTTACATCCTCATAGAGAGAAGGGCAAAGTGGCTTTTCAGCAGACTGGCATAGCAGCCATTGCAAATCAGCCGGGTAAGTATTGACCAGACTAAATACTGTTAAGGGGCGCCAAGTGAGGTCGCTGCTGTAGCAAACACATCGTTGACTGGCAACCAGTGATGGTCACCATCTACGTAACGACCAAACCCAACGAAGCTCACCTTTATTAACAATGACTATCAAAATAAATGCATCATTTTGATATTTAATAACACTACAGACTGCTTTCGTGATTAAAAAAATAATAACTGCTTCTAATATTATTGCAATATAAAGGTTGTTTGTACTGGCTTTGTCATTACCAAAGATTTTACCAACTCGTGAAAGTAACTCAGGCTTTATTGTGACCCTTAGCTATTCACATCAGACCCAGTATGGTCGACCTGCTGTAAGTTGCTTTCAGCAACTACATGGTACTAAAGATATGTTTGTCCCCTCTCTCCAGCAGGGCTTGGCACCAGTATGAACGCACACATTCGGATTGGAGAGTGAACATAATCATTTGTAGAATGCAAACCTCCGCCAATGCTGAGCAATCCAAGCCTGAAAAGGTTCCCTCTTCCCAAAAGTGACTTTCCTACTCCCTCCTAAAACCTAACTGCGCGTTGACAGCCACGAAGTCCACCTTCTGTTCAATGTTCGCCAAAATCAGGAAAACTTTTTGCGTGATCGTTGCCAACAAACAGACAAATGAAGCAAATGAACGCAGCCAGCCACATAACTTCCTTTTCGGAGGTTATAAGAACAAGTTTCCAGTACGAGGTAAAACGGCATCCAAGAATATTCTTTACTGAAATATGAATGTTCATCTCATTGATTGCCTAGCTTTTAATATTCTGGATAACAAAAATAATCCTGCTATTTTTATTGTCTTATACTTTGATGGTCTCATTATTGTCCTAAATATATGATCATGACTTGCAGTCCATCGGACTTAGCATTTATGAAATGATCACTCTGATCAAAACCACTGGCGTAGTCAGTATTTTAATATTCAATCCTTTTCTTTTCTCCAACCAAAATTGAAGAGTAAGGACAATACACTGCCGATCTGGAATCGACCTTCCTAAAAATAAAGTATCTTTCAACAGCCAAGGTCTATGTAACTTTTTTTCCAAGAGAGAGAGAGAGAGAGAGAGAGAGAGAGAGAGAGAGAGAGAGAGAGAGAGAGAGAGAACTTTTTAACAATCACCACGCACCTGGTGTTTTAAGAAAGATCGTTATCGAAAATTTTTCCATTCTCCCTCTATCTCCAAACCCCACCCAGGCGACCATTCTGGAGTATTGTAATCGTCCCGGGCAGCATCAGATTAAGAGCGAGATCCGAGCGATAGAGCCATCGCCTCCAATTGGCGAATATTGTTTCGAAACGATGTGTCGGACGCTCGAAGCGAGTTTCGTAAACAATCGCCCGAGATAAGGACGATGAGAAAAGGGTTCGGAGTCGCGTCCTCCTCACTTGGTGGTGCAATTCTGGCTGCGTATGTTTCGATAACTTAATGTGCACATGAAGTGTGCACTAGGCATCCTCCTCGCATACATGATGACGCTTGTGTACTGTATTCACATGTTGTTGCATTATTTTTCTCTGCGGTTTATAAACACACTCACACACATTTTATATATATATATATATATATATATATATATATATATATATATATATATATATACATACATATATATATATATGTATATATATAAATCTATATATATATATATATATATATATATAAATTTATATATATATATATATATATAGATATAGATACATATATAATATATATATATATATATATATATATATATATATATATATATATATATAATATATATATATATATATATATATATATATATATAAATTTATATATATATACCACCAGTGTGTGTGTTATATATATATATATATATATATATATATATATATATATATATATATATATATATATATATATATATATATATACTGTATAATACATCAAAATGATAAAAAAAACTCATGTACACATTATATATATATATGTATATATGTGTGTGTGCTAGTGTATGTATATTATATTTTCTATTCCATAAACGGAATTGTATGTTATAATCTTATGTGAAATAGCAAAATTAAACAAAAAAGGCAACTGAACAACATATAATATGCCATTGAAAGTAAAGCGTAAGTGAATACTTAGGATAAGAGAGTACTCCGAAAAGTTTATTGGAATACCTCAGAACCAACAATACCTTGACTGGCAATCTTGAGATTTCTATCCATGCTTTTGTTTCTCTTGTTCACAGAATGTTTTAACTCCCAACAGGCCGCCCTACTGTAATAGCGCTGAAGGCAAAGGGGCCGGCATCCCCGCTCCCTTATCTAAGCCAGGCCTGAGGAAAACAAGGAGACGAAGAGAGAGGGAAAGCACGTTTCTAGAAGCCCTGGCATGCGAGGCGCCAGATCGCCTCTCGAAGTATCGAAGGTTCGACAACAGAGCAGAAAGAGAATTCCAACATTTGGCAGTGGCGGAAAGGAAACCAGTGACCGAGCTGTGTAGCCTGAATGAGTGCTGCGAGAAAGCTCGAGAAGAGAGAGAGAGTAGGAATTTTCTCCCTGGGCTTCAATTGGATGAGTAACCACTTATGGATGTCGGATGCTGGGGGTCACCGTGATTAACTTCAGTTCTTTTGGCTCCAAAGAACTTCCTATCATATTTAGGAAGCTTATTTCAGATATTTAAGCATTTCCTTTCACAATCATATTTACTGTCACAGCATTTATCCCGACAGTTATAGTATAGTTGTATTACTGATTACCAGTAATAAGTAATACTTATGAGCATAAATGTACGAGGACGGGTGGCGTGAAAATTGATGAGGATTTTTTTTCCTTTTTAGCTGAAATTGTTCATTCTTATTGTCACTGTTCAGAAGATTCATGACGTCGATGACATAGTCGTTGCAGTGCTAGGTTACACAAAGAAAATCAACCAATAAGGTCACTGTTATCTCATGCCCTCTCACAAACATACAGGATCATACCAACAACTATACTGATTACTAAATTTCACAATATTCACCATTATTGTCTTAAGACCAGTAGGGCCCCCTAAAGGCGATAACTCGCGAAGCTTCAAGTTAAACCATCAAAGTGTTAACATCATTTAAATGAGAAGTTATGATATTCTAAAAACAAATCTTATATGGGATGAAACTGAAAGACGTAAGGTTTAATCTGCCGAAAGAATTTCGGAGATATTAGCATTTGAATGGCGTTGGGGCCGGACTGTGCTGGCCGCCAGAAATGAGCCGTTTCCAGTAACAACTTCGCTTCGCTACTCGTAAATTAGTCCTACTGTTTCCTTACACTCATACTACCTACTGTTATAACCACAGTAGTTAATATGAAATGACTTTGTCTTCCATAAAATTTTATGGGAATTAGAAAAGGCTATGTGTTTCCAAATAAAACATCAAAAAGAACAAAAGCTTCATGAAATTCATGAAACGAAGGAAATGTGAGATGACCTTTTGTCGAAAAGAGAGACACGACCAGCGTCTCTGCACAGAAGTTCTGGAAATAATGTCCAGGACAGACTGTTATTCTGCTTCACTCTGAAAGCAATTCTTCCTTTCAAAGGAAATGTGGAAATTCTTGTTATTTTAATAAGCATAGCAATTACTATTCATCTCGGTGATGTTCTCCCTCATACCATATTCACAATCAATGTTGTTGTAGGCATCATTTGTTGCAGTGGCTTTAAACAAAAAACAAAATAAAAAAAATGTACAAGAGGTAAAAGTTACTCATCAGTACTTTCCTGCCCTAAACATTAATATAAAATATAAGGATGCTACAAAATAATACGAAAAGCCTTGCCTCTTGATAAATCAATCGACGAAGAACGAATCTTGAGCAAAGCAACAGGGATTTTAGACTTCCAAGCTGGTCCTTGTCAGGTGGTTAGCTAGCCGTTTTCCACCATGCAGAGGAACATTCGCTGAATTAGCTGCAGCTCCCAGAAAGGAGGACCGTAGAGGCGAATGAATGGGTCCTTTGCTCCTAAAGACGTTTCTCTATTGGGCATTAAACAAATACAAGAGGGGCGTTGGACCTACGAATCTAAAGGCGTGGATGACAGACATTCCGGGAAGGTAGACATACACACAGACAGACAGGCCGGCCGGCAAGGGTTGGCTCCGACACGTGAAATATGCGAGCCAAGCCATATCTTACATTCCATGTCTAGGCCTATACATGAAAAGAGAGCGCTATCTGCTACAACGGGAAAGATGGATGGGTACATATAGCGGGCGTGTGTCTGTCTAGGGCACTAGGTAAGAATGAAGAAAACAAAAACTTTGGAAATAATAACGATATATTGGACAGTATATATATATATATATA
>NC_061091.1:45531083-45537665 GCF_015104395.2 Macrobrachium nipponense
GCGATTTGTCGAAAGAACAAAATATTGATTACTGTCGAATCAGTTATTAACAAAATAAATAATTTCATCACATATCACAAGAAACCTATCTTATTGCTATTAAAATAGAATTTATCATTGCAATTAAAACCATTTATCATAATAAAAATGACCGCTAGTATCACAATAAGATGTCATTTTTCATTGTAACAGCAACTGTTTCTATTTCCAGTGTCATTACTAATTTGTCATCGCAAAAACTTGTTTCAATATGATAAAAACAGAGGGATTGCCCATAAAGATTAATATTCAAATGAAATCGATCATTTGTTTCATAGAAAATAAGGATTCGAAAAACTGAGAGCTCACCGTTTGGTGGCCGTTGGATGTGAACACTACATTCCATATCACTACAGAAAAAAAATCCCATTAGTGAAAATGATAATATTTCAGGGAAGTAACACTAATATCTGAAATCGACAGGCATTTTTGTACAAAAAAAGCTTCTGATATACATTGATCTTATCCTTTAGGAGCGATCAAGGGTAGTGTAACACCTTAGCGTGGCGGTAACTTCACATTTAATCAGGCTTACTTATTTCAGCAAGGAGGATGGGCTTAGATGCAGTCCTAAGCTGCTTAGACTATTTCACAAGCTTTGAAGCGCGAATGAGTCGAGATTCTGGAAAAAAAACTAAGTCCTCCAAAGCCGCAGCATCTAATCCACCAGATCACAGGATATATCGGCGGCACTGAGACTTGTGATGATTAGCTTCCAGGATGAGATTCACCGCCGAATCAGTCAAAAGGTCAGGAATTTGCGAAGATACCTTCTTCAGAGTAAAATATAAAATGAAATAAATCTGAATGTTTATATCATCGATAGAAATTTCAGCACTTCCTACAATGCCGAGTGACTGAAAGCCTCTGTGAAATTCTGTCAGTCACTTCCTTTCACCTTCACTCTTCTCCACCCTCCGTATTATATTTCTGGTCCACGCAGGTGCCTACGGGCGCAGACAATGACGTCACGCGGGCCTCATCACAAGTAGGAGCCACTCACCAACTGGCTGGTCAGTAGTACAACAGAACGTTCGACCATCCTTCTTCGTCTTTGCATTCATAGCTTCAGTTAATGGTAGTCTATACCAGTAACCTAATTATTTATCAGTGTCAGTTATCCTGCCTGCAATGAGCCCGCGTGACGTCATTGTCTGGCCGACATGTCTTAGTATGGGGTTTCGTCTCTCCGTGTGTCCACAGGAGGCCAGCAGCTGATTCACGCCCCATTCCCCAGAGGTTGTGCGAAGGACATGGCCAACCCATCTCCATTTCCCCTTCGTCATGATCTCATCTACAGATGGGATTCCCCTCATGGTACCGTTTCCTACTCTATCCCAGTGTTTCTAAACCTCTTTACCTCAGGGCGCATCTATGAATTAACAGAAACTTTGTGGCCACCTTTGATTTTAATATGGACAAAATACTTATGAAATTTGAATTTATTGTTAAGTTTCTGAAACTTTAGATTGCTGGTACGGTAATACTTTCTTCCTGAGACGATATTTTACTTTTTGTGCATGCGTTCAAGCATATTCTAAATATGTTTTTAATATGCTGCACATTTTTAATTTTTATAATAAGAATAATAATAATAATAATAATAATAATAATAATAATAACTAATAATAAATAATAATGGTTATTTTATTATTAATAAATTTGTAGTAGTAGTAGTAGTAGCAGTAATAGGAAAAAATAGATATGTATTCTAAAATAACGATTTCTTTTTTAGATATTACATTTTGCATTTAAGTATCCTAATGTGAAACCTGTGCTTGATGAGAATTAGCAATTTGTGAATGTTAGGCCTTATATGTGATAAACAAACTCTCAACTCTTCATCAATAGATTTGGATATTCGATCTACTTTTACATTTAACGTTAGTTAGTACAGAAATCCTTGTCCACAAAGATAAGATGTGGAAAACTGCAATAAAACCGTTAATGCCTTGTTAGCTATTGAAGGATATTCTTCTTTAACTGAAATCCAAAACTGATCGATGGTCACCTCTTTATGCTTGATCTTTAATCCCCGATCAGTAGATAGAGCGGCCAGCTCTTCCTCTTCTGTTAACGAAAAGCCAACGTCCTCGGTAGAAATATCAATGAAAGGGTTGCGAATCCAGTCGTACTGCTCGGTGTTTATTGAGGGAAAGTAATAATACAGATTACTTTCCAGAGTCGCTAAATGATCCACTACTAAAGGAATTAAATCGTCTGAACAGCCTTTTCTCAGCAAAGGAAACATTTTCAAACAGCCTGAACTTGCCTTTCTTTTCCAAATGAACTATTTTTTCTGGAATGCTTTGATTCTGTCGGTAGATGAGAGAAGATTTTTCATTTCCACTTTGCATAGACATGTTCAGATTATTCAAATTGTTGAAACATATCAGTCAGATATTCCAATTTTGGATTGTCCAAAACTCACAATTCAATAGTACACAAAATTTACTTTTATTTTCATTTTTAAAAAAGCCTATAGTTCTTCGCAAAATTTCAAACACGACGACAGAGTACCTTTTCTCTTGACCAACCAATCTACTTCTGGTGCAATAGCAAGCGAGTGTGTTGTGAATCCCTGTTTTTCACAAAGTTGTTCAAATATACGAGATTTTACTGGTCTAGTCTTGATGAAATTTACCATTTGGACATCTTGATCAAAAAAGTTTTTTCAATGTGTTTTTTGCCATCAGGACCTCTCTATGCAAGAAACAGTGAGTTGTATTATCTTGGGATTCTTTTTCGCTTTACAAAGGATGCAAAACCTTTAATGGAACCCATCATTGATAGAGGCTCCATCAGTACAAATTCCAACACACGACTCCGGAGGACAGATTACATTTCTCAAAATACTATTCAAAATACGGAAAATATCTTCACCTTTAGTAGTGATAAGCAATTCCTTGCAACAAAGATACTGATTGACTATTCTATCCCCATCAATAATGCGAATAAAAGCCAGTGGTTGCGCTTTGTTACTTATGGCTTGTTGCGCAAAGTATGCATCCTGAAGTTTATTACGACAAACATTTTCCTTAATATCGGTAGACATTTCAGAATCGCCTATGAATAGTATCATTTCATAGTGGAATTTTACTTATTTGTTTCTCTGCATCATCTCCTAACAGTCTTCACCATCTTTCTGCAAGCGGGCAAAATAATAGATTTAGCAAGAGTATGTGACTTCATCTTTACGGCAATCATTTCCGATACTTCACAAGATGCAATTTGAGCTTTTTTAGACAAGGTTACTCTACTTTTGAAAGCAAATGCTTGCTTTGTTTGTTGCTCAAGTAGTCTTTTGCAATTATTTACGTCTTTTCCTTGAAGACTGCAATGCGATGTTTGAAAATGTTTACTTAATTTACTAGGAAGCATTGACTCATTTGACATTTTGCAACCACAAACCAAACAGAGGCTGATTTTCATCACGTGAACCGTGCCAGCCAGAACTCTTAAATGAACTTTTTGTCGTTATTTCCGATTAGGTCCAATCTTAATTTTCTTAGCTGGACACGACACTTCACTTCACTCGAAATGAAAAGGAAAGACTAAGGAATTTACCTTCCAGTTTAAAATGTCAAATAGCGAAGACTTGACTCAGACATAAGAAACCACATACTCAGTGTCCTGCAAAATTTCTGAAAATAATTACAGATATTTTAAACATTAGAATATAATTTTCCTATTCCCCTTGGGGCGCACCTGAGCACCTCACGGGCGCACCATGAGCCCGGGCGCACAGGTTGAGGCCCGGGGCAAGGTGAGAAACGCTGTCGTCATCTGACTCCTCAGTATTGTGCCTCAAATTTGATTTTTCAAATCGGCAGAATCTTTTAGATGAGGTTTCATTGTCTTACGATGACTCATGTCCGTATAACAATGCCGATCATACTAGACTTATCTGAATGATGTTTTAACGTTTTCTGATGCCACTTCAGTATATTCTACTTCCGTTGTTTGATTCAGTCTGCTCATTGCTTGATTCGCCTCTTCCACTAGATTCCATCTCAGAGAACCAGTACTGTATATCATTGTTCCTTAATATTTCTCCGCCTAAATAATTAAATGTACTCATATCGCTTTGTAAATGTCCTAATTAGTTCCGTTTTCCTTAGATTTATCTGAAGTCGCATCTCTTTGGATTTATGGCGCATTTTGTTGGAAACTCCATTAAGGCAGTCATCGGTACATTAAAGTATCAACTTTTTTTCTTTACTACAATCAAAATTTTATCTCCATCTCCAACTATATTTTTATTACAGAATTCATGAGGAGGGCAGACATCATTCCGGCATCTGCTTCATTCAAGGGTCATTTCAGTTAACTGTACATGTTAAAAGGGAATTCTATAGTGACGTTAAACCTTCTATGGTATTGGTCCGTGGGCGCTGACAAATGCCACCTCGTAGCAAACGAAAGACATCAGAAGGGATTTTCATATTTCATACCCCTCTGCACATTGTCTTAAACACAAACTTCTGATTCATGCAGATCTTTCCTTTTCTAAAACCAGCCTGTTCATCTCCAAGCTTTATGTCAGTTTCTTTTTTTAGTTGATTGACGATGAGTATTTCCAAATGCTTCCATCTTGAACGACTTAAGTGTACGTAATGCCTCACTCACGTGAGTTGTCTCTTCGGATCTTTGCTACGACTTCCAATTGCCAGTCACCCACCCCAGTTTCCTCATTCAATATTCTGCAAAATTCTAGTTAGACAACAAAGTGTCGTTTCCTTTTCAGGTACAGTCATTATAAGTCGATGCTCTCCACCTCCTGTGTCTTTATTACAGATTCCACTTTTTTTTACCTGAAAAGGAGTCAATCCTAAAGGCAAAACGCGCTCGTACCTTAATTAAGCTCAGTGTCTTATACTACCTGCCGGGCCAGCAGGACCTGGTATTCACTGAAGGGCAGGAGCGCAACTCCCTGGAGGTATTTACATGTTATAATTTGCATGCAAATTATAGTAAATAACCGAAACTATTAAATAAACAAAATAAATGAAGATGTTCTCGACGCGGTACAAAAGGCAAAAGTGATCACTAACTACAGAGGTCGAAATTCAGTAAGCAACAGACAGCTCGTAACGTTTTCCATTTCGAATTCAGAGGTCCCTATATATTTTTTTTTTTCACAAACGTTTCAAATCAGCGACATAACTGATACTCATAACCTTAAATGTTCATCGCGTCATTATATTTCACTCAATGTTCACCTTCCCTTGAAGCGCCTCAGTGGCGTGGTCGGTATGGTGTTGACGTGCCACCTCGGTGGCCGCGAGTTCGATTCTCAGTCGTTCCATTGAGGGGTGAGGGATGTGTATTTCTGTTGATAGAAGTTCACTCTCGATGTGGTTCGGAAGTCACGTAAAGCTGTTGGTCCAGTTGCTGAATAACCACTGGTTCCATGCAACGTAAAAACACCATATAAACAAACCTTCTCTTGATCATTGTGATACCAAGACCAGGATTAGGTCAGGTCAAAACATTTCACAGACACCTAAAATAATCAAGACACGCGACCAAGTCGTATCACCAAAAACTGGTCATAACGAGTCCGGAGGAAATTACTGCCCGAGGTCAAGATATTCCAGCAAGGACTAGACTAGAGCTTCTGCCTCCAGTGATGTTGACAGAAGAGAAGGTTCTCTGCAAGGAACTCTTCGACACTTGGCTGCAACTTTTTATGTTTTCAGCTTCCCTTCCAGGGAGCCCTTTCCTCGGTCTGTCTGTCTGCTTGACATTCCAGACGTCAGTCTGTTTATCTGCTAGACATTCCGGATATCAGTCTGTCTGTCTGCTTGACATTCCGGATGCCAGTCTGTTTGTCGAGCACTTCTGGACGTAAGTCTCTTCGTAATTAGCGGTAATGAGTGTGATGCGCAGAGAGATGAAAGTGAAGGTCATCTTCAGAGGTGCAACGTCGAGTAGGAAGGAAATCGCCACTGCCAAGAAGTTATAATAATAATAATAATAATAATAATAATAATAATAATAATAATAATAATAATAAAATAATAATAATAATAATAATAATAATATGCTTTATTTCAGCTCAGGGCCATATACATTGAATATACAAATACAGACAGTAACATACGCAATCTAGATACATGAGACATGATAAAAAAAAAAGAAAAAAGAAAATGAAATAATCGGCACTTATCCACCATAAAAAGCTGAGGTAGCATAAAAGCTAGTAATTATAATACTGGTAATAACAGTAATAACATTGGAGAGAAAAAAAATATGCATTGAGATTAATAATAGTTATTGCACAAATTATTATAACTTAAATTTCAACTAGAGATCTTAGTTGGTTACAATAGTCAGGTCCAGAGGGCTAAATACAAAAATTGATGTAATAAAAAAAAACTTTAACTTGATAGTAATCACCAGTAATAAAGAAAAATTAAAACATCAGCAATAAATGTAATAATGACAAAAAACTGCAGATGCATCTTGCCAATACAGAAATTAAGTCCTTTAGGGGACAAAGTCTTCATTTTTCCCATCTTTCCCACAATTTAGATCTTC
>NC_061091.1:45538165-45574707 GCF_015104395.2 Macrobrachium nipponense
CCCATAAAGATTAATATTCAATGAAATCGATCATTTGTTTCATAGAAAATAAGGATTCGAAAACTGAGAGCTCACCGTTTGGTGGCCGTTGGATGTGAACACTACATTCCATATCACTACAGAAAAAAATCCCATTAGTGAAAATGATAATATTTCAGGGAAGTAACACTAATATCTGAAATCGACAGGCATTTTTGTACAAAAAAAGCTTCTGATATACATTGATCTTATCCTTTAGGAGCGATCAAGGGTAGTGTAACACCTTAGCGTGGCGGTAACTTCACATTTAATCAGGCTACTTATTTCAGCAAGGATATGGCTTAGATGCAGTCCTAAGCTGCTTAGACTATCACAAGCTTTGAAGCGCGAATGAGTCGAGATTTCTGGAAAAAACTAAGCCTCCAAAGCCGCAGCATCTAATCCACCAGATCACAGGATATATCGGCGGCACTGAGACTTGTGATGATTAGCTTCCAGGATGAGATTCACCGCCGAATCAGTCAAAAAGGTCATGGAATTTGCGAAGATACCTTCTTCAGAGTAAAATATAAAATGAAATAAATCTGAATGTTTATATCATCGATAGAAATTTCAGCACTTCCTACAATGCCGAGTGACTGAAAGCCTCTGTGAAATTCTGTCAGTCACTTCCTTTCACCTTCACTCTTCTCCACCCTCCGTATTATATTTCTGGTCCACGCAGGTGCCTACGGGCGCAGACAATGACGTCACGCGGGCTCATCACAAGTAGGAGCCACTCACCACTGGCTGGTCAGTAGGTACAACAGAACGTTCGACCATCCTTCTTCGTCTTTGCATTCATAGCTTCAGTTAATGGTAGTCTATACCAGTAACCTAATTATTTATCAGTGTCAGTTATCCTGCCTGCAATGAGCCCGCGTGACGTCATTGTCTGGCCGACATGTCTTAGTATGGGGTTTCGTCTCTCCGTGTGTCCACAGGAGGCCAGCAGCTGATTCACGCCCCATTCCCCAGAGGTTGTGCGAAGGACATGGCCAACCCATCTCCATTTCCCTACTTCGTCATGATCTCATCTACAGATGGGATTCCCCTCATGGTACCGTTTCATACTCTATCCCCATGTGTAAACCAAACCTCTTTACCTCAGGCGCATCTATGAATTAACAGAACTTTGTGTCCACCTTTGATTTTAATATGGACAAAATACTTATGAAATTTGAATTTATTGTTAAGTTTCTGAAACTTTAGATTGCTGGTACGGTAATACTTTCTTCCTGAGACGATATTTTACTTTTTTGTGCATAGCGTTCAAGCATATTCTAAAATATGTTTTTATATGCTGCACATTTTTATTTTTATAATAATAATAATAATAATAATAATAATAATAATAATAATAATAATAATAATAATAATAATGGTTATTTTATTATTATAATTTGTAGTAGTAGTAGTAGTAGCAGTAATAGGAAAAAATAGATATGTATTCTAAAATAACGATTTCTTTTTTAGATATTACATTTTGCATTTAAGTATCCTAATGTGAAACCTGTGCTTGATGAGAATTAGCAATTTTGTGAATGTTAGGCCTTATATGTGATAAACAAACTCTCAACTCTTCATCAATAGATTTGATATTCGATCTACTTTTACATTTAACGTTAGTTAGTACAGAAATCCTTGTCCACAAAGATAAGATGTGGAAAACTGCAATAAAACCGTTAGTGCCTTGTTAGCTATTGAAGGATATTCTTCTTTAACTGAAATCCAAAACTGATCGATGGTCACCTCTTTATGCTTGATCTTTAATCCCCGATCAGTAGATAGAGCGGCCAGCTCTTCCTCTTCTGTTAACGAAAAGCCAACGTCCTCGGTAGAAATATCAATGAAAGGGTTGCGAATCCAGTCGTACTGCTCGGTGTTTAATGAGGGAAAGTAATAATTCAGATTACTTTCTAGAGTCGCTAAATGATCCACTACTAAAGGAATTAAATCGTCTGAACAGCCTTTTCTCAGCAAAGGAAACATTTTCAAAACAGCCTGAACTTGCCTTTCTTTTCCAAATGACTATTTTTTCTGGAATGCTTTGATTCTGTCGGTAGATGAGAGAAGATTTTCATTTCCACTTTGCATAGACATGTTCAGATTATTCAATTGTTGAAACATATCAGTCAGATATTCCAATTTTGATGTCCAAAACTCACATTCCAATAGTACACAAAATTTACTTTTATTTTCATTTTTAAAAAAAGCCTATAGTTCTTCGCAAAATTCAAACACACGACAGAGTACCTTTTCTCTTGACCAACCATCTCACTTCTGTGTGCAATAGCAAGCGAGTGTGTTGTGAATCCCTGTTTTCACAAAGTTGTTCAAATATACGAGATTTTACTGGTCTAGTCTTGATGAAATTTACCATTTGGACATCTTGATCAAAAAGTTTTTTCAATGTGTTTTTGCCATCAGGACCTCTCTATGCAAGAAACAGTGAGTTGTTATTATCTTGGGATTCTTTTGCTTTACAAAGGATGCAAAACCTTTAATGGAACCCATCATTGATAGAGCTCCATCAGTACAAATTCCAACACACGACTCCCAGGACAGATTACATTTCTCAAAATACTATTCAAAATACGGAAAATATCTTCACCTTTAGTAGTGATAAGCAATTCCTTGCAACAAAGATACTGATTGACTATTCTATCCCCATCAATAATGCGAATAAAAGCCAGTGGTTGCGCTTTGTTACTTATGGCTTGTTGCGCAAAGTATGCATCCTGAAGTTTATTACGACAAACATTTTCCTTAATATCGGTAGACATTTCCAGAATACGCCTATGAATAGTATCATTTCATAGTGGAATTTTACTTATTTGTTTCTCTGCATCATCTCCTAACAGTCTTCACCATCTTTCTGCAAGCGGGCAAAATAATAGATTTAGCAAGAGTATGTGACTTCATCTTTACGGCAATCATTTCCGATACTTCACAAGATGCAATTTGAGCTTTTTTAGACAAGGTTACTCTACTTTTGAAAGCAAATGCTTGCTTTGTTTGTTGCTCAAGTAGTCTTTTGCAATTATTTACGTCTTTTCCTTGAAGACTGCAATGCGATGTTTGAAAATGTTTACTTAATTTACTAGGAAGCATTGACTCATTTGACATTTTGCAACCACAAACCAAACAGAGGCTGATTTTCATCACGTGAAGCCAGAACTTAAATAACTTTTGTCGTATTTCCGATTAGGTCCAATCTTAATTTTCTTAGCTGGACACGACACTTCACTTCACTCGAAATGAAAAGGAAAGACTAAGGAATTTACCTTCCAGTTTAAAATGTCAAATAGCGAAGACTTGACTCAGACATAGAAACACATACTCAGTGTCTGCAAAATTTCTGAAAATAATTACAGATATTTTAAACATTAGAATATAATTTTCCTATTCCTTGGGGCGCACCTGAGCACCTCACGGGGCGCACCAGTGAGCCCGGGCGCACAGGTTGAGAAACGCTGTCGTCATCTGACTCCTCATATTGTGCCTCAAATTTGATTTTCAAATCGGCAGAATCTTTTAGATGAGGTTTCATTGTCTTACGATGACTCATGTCCGTATAACAATGCCGATCATACTAGACTTATGTCTGAATGATTTTACGTTTCTGATGCCACTTCAGTATATTCTACTTCCGTTGTTTGATTCAGTCTGCTCATTGCTTGATTCGCCTCTTCCACTAGATTCCATCTCAGAGAACCAGTACTGTATATCATTGTTCCTTAATATTTCTCCGCCTAAATAATTAAATGTACTCATATCGCTTTGTAAATGTCCTAATTAGTTCCGTTTTCCTTAGATTTATCTGAAGTCGCATCTCTTTGGATTTATGGCGCATTTTGTTGGAAACTTCCATTAAGGCAGTCATCGGTACATTAAAGTATCAACTTTTTTCTTTACTACAATCAAAATTTTATCTTCCATCTCCAACTATATTTTTATTACAGAATTCATGAGGAGGGCAGACATCATTCCGGCATCTGCTTCATTCAAGGGTCATTTCAGTTAACTGTACATGTTAAAAGGGAATTCTATAGTGACGTTAAACCTTCTATGGTATTGGTCCGTGGGCGCTGACAAATGCCACCTCGTAGCAAACGAAAGACATCAGAAGGGATTTTCATATTTCATACCCCTCTGCACATTGTCTTAAACACAAACTTCTGATTCATGCAGATCTTTCCTTTTCTAAAACCAGCCTGTTCATCTCCAAGCTTTATGTCAGTTTCTTTTTTTAGTTGATTGACGATGAGTATTTCCAAATGCTTCCATCTTGAACGACTTAAGTGTACGTAATGCCTCACTCGTTAGTTGTCTCTTCGGATCTTTGCTAAGACTTCCAATTGCCAGTCACCCACCCCAGTTTCCCCTCATTCAATATTCTGCAAAATTCTAGTTAGACAACAAAGTGTCGTTTCCTTTTCAGGTACAGTCATTATAGTCGATGCTCTCCACCTCCTGTGTCTTTATTACAGATTCCACTTTTTTTACCTGAAAAGGAGTCATCCTAAAGGCAAAACGCGCTCGTACCTTAATTAAGCTCAGTGTCTTATACTACCTGCCGGGCCAGCAGGACCTGGTATTCACTGAAGGGCAGGAGCGGCAACTCCCTGGGGAGGGTATTTACATGTTATAATTTGCATGCAAATTTATAGTAAATAACCGAAACTATTAAATAAACAAAATAAATGAAGATGTTCTCGACGCGGTACAAAAGGCAAAAGTGATCACTAACTACAGAGGTCGAAATTCAGTAAGCAACAGACAGCTCGTAACGTTTTCCATTTCGAATTCAGAGGTCCCTATATATTTTTTTTTTTCACAAACGCTTTCAAATCAGCGACCATAACTGATACTCATAACCTTAAATGTTCATCGCGTCATTTATATTTCACTCAATGTTCACCTTCCCTTGAAGCGCCTCAGTGGCGTGGTCGGTATGGTGTTGACGTGCCACCTCGGTGGCCGCGAGTTCGATTCTCAGTCGTTCCATTGAGGGGTGAGGGATGTATTTCTGTTGATAGAAGTTCACTCTCGATGTGGTTCGGAAGTCACGTAAAGCTGTTGGTCCAGTTGCTGAATAACCACTGGTTCCATGCAACGTAAAAACACCATATAAACAAACCTTCTCTTGATCATTGTGATACCAAGACCAGGATTAGGTCAGGTCAAAACATTTCACAGACACCTAAAATAATCAAGACACGCGACCAAGTCGTATCACCAAAAACTGGTCATAACGAGTCCGGAGGAAATTACTGCCCGAGGTCAAGATATTCCAGCAAGGACTAGACTAGAGCTTCTGCCTCCAGTGATGTTGACAGAAGAGAAGGTTCTCTGCAAGGAACTCTTCGACACTTGGCTGCAACTTTTTATGTTTTCAGCTTCCCTTCCAGGAGCCCTTTCCTCGGTCTGTCTGTCTGCTTGACATTCCAGACGTCAGTCTGTTTATCTGCTAGACATTCCGGATATCAGTCTGTCTGTCTGCTTGACATTCCGGATGCCAGTCTGTTTGTCCGACATTCTGGACGTAAGTCTCTTCGTAATTAGCGGTAATGAGTGTGATGCGCAGAGTGAGATGAAAGTGAAGGTCATCTTCAGAGGTGCAAACGTCGAGTAGGAAGGAAATCGCCACTGCCAAGAAGTTATAATAATAATAATAATAATAATAATAATAATAATAATAATAATAATAATAATAATAATAATAATAATAATAATAATAATATGCTTTATTTCAGCTCAGGGCCATATACATTGAATATACAAAATACAGACAGTAACATACGCAATCTAGATACATGAGACATGATAAAAAAGAAAAAGAAAATGAATAATCGGCACTTATCCACAAAATAGCTGAGGTAGCATAAAAGCTAGTAATTATAATACTGGTAATAACAGTAATACATTGGAGAGAAAAAAATATGCATTGAGATTAATAATAGTTATTGCACAAATTATATAACTTAAATTTCAACTAGAGATCTTAGTTGGTTACAATAGTCAGGTCCAGAGGGCTAAATACAAAAATTGAATGTAATCAAAAAAAACTTTAACTTGATAGTAATCACAGTAATAAAGAAAAATTAAAACATCAGCAATAAATGTAATAATGACAAAAACTGCAGATGGCATCTTGCCAATACAGAAATTAAGTCCTTTAGGGGACAAAGTCTTCATTTTCCCATCTTTCCCACAATTTAGATCTTCTTCTTGCTTCACTCCTTAGGATGCTTTGTATGAGCGAGTTGCTGCTGTTTCTCACTCGGGTTACCAGACTGGACATTGTTCGCCTTATGAATATTTTTTAAATTGTCCAGGTGGTTTTCTATGAACATCTGTGTGGCGGAGTGGTAGCGGGGAGTGTTTGTGAGGCGTCTCAGAATGTCATTGTGCACAACTGATGCGTCTCATGGTCTCTCGGGTGTAGTTCGTCCAGAGGGAACACCCATAGATACTGTAGCAGTACGAGCGGAAGAGCAGCAGTTTCACGTACTTTACAAACGTCATATTTCGTTAGTGAAGTCGTATTTAATTTTCCGAGTCTGCTTCCTTGGGAGCAGAGTTTTATTATATGATAAATACTTGTATCTTCACTCAGAACATTCACTTTAACGAAATGGAATTTTAGATCTTGGTTTGTGTTCCCTGGTCCTTTACAGACATACCAGAGTTACTGAGGCCTGTTTATGGTACCGGAGAACGAGCGATCGATTCACTGGTTTCTACATCCTGCCGTCCCACCAAGTGCACACTTACTCCTAACCCGCCAAGGGAACGAAGCCAACAATTAATATTTGACTTTCAATTAACGTAGTTATTGGTAATGAAGTTGAGATGATTCAATCATCACATCGTAGCTGAGACTGATTTGGCCTGATACCTTCTCGGTCCTGTCAGCGTAAAAACCGGCTTGATATAACTGCAGAGTGGCTATTGCACGAGTTTTAGCCGCGATGCCTTTAAATAGCAGGGAGTTTATCTTCTGCAATTTTTTTTCACTTCTTCTTATTTACATGGTAGCCAGTTTCGTTTACAAATGAGCAACGAGCATTAACGAGAACTCAGAATCAACGGATGGTCATTTTTTTTCAATGACACGGGGAAAGGAAAATGGAAACCTATCAACGAGGAGAGTGACCGACTTCCGCCTTGCAGGACGCCCCTCCTCCTCCTCCTCCTCACTCATGCTACGCTCCTGTCAGCCAGGTCCTCTCGTCTGCTGATACACAAAGGGATCAATTCAAAACACGCTCAGTCTGAGTGGTATGTTAAGTGACATTCTACTCCCCACTCGACACTAAAACCAGATTTTCCGAAACCAGTCTAGAGCATCACTAACAATAAAATAATAATAATAATAATAATAATAATAATAATAATAATAATAATAATAATAATAATAATAATAATAATAATAAGGCTATTTCACTTGGAAACTGACTAGACAAACTTTGAATAAGTGACCTATGATTCATTAGGTGAGGCCAACAGTAAGGCTGCATGGATCTTGAAGGCAATGATATAGTGTTGAATTGGTAAATTACAGGTCACGAGTTCAAAATCCTGAAAAGGAAGATAGTCGTGTTGCTAACAATTACAATAATAACAATAATAATCACCTTCATCGTCATCATCATCATCATCATTACTAATGAATTCGAAACACTACTAACTTGAAAATCAGTGAGAGAGAGAGAGAGAGAGAGAGAGAGAGAGAGAGAGAGAGAGAGAGAGAGAAAGAATCTTTCTCCACTTCGCTTCCGTTTTCGTCCGAAGTTGCCCAGAAACCGTTTTCGCTTTGGTTGGGGCCTGTCCATCTTTCGATCGCCTGCTTTCTCTCTCTCTCTCTCTCTCTCTCTCTATGTTCTGTCCGTCTGAAAGCACACCTGTCTGCTTCTTTTCTTTCCATCTCTTTGTCTTCTTGTATGATGGCTCTCTTCTTCATATAATATCTTGATCTTTTTGTCCGTTTGTCTATGTTTACATGACTTATTCTATTTGTCAAATTATATTTTGTACTGGTGTCTGTCTTAATATAACTTATGTCTGGCTGCTTCTGCAGGACGCAATCTGTTTGTTTGGCACCTGTGTTCGTCTATGTACGCCTGCTTTTTTGTCTCAGTTTGCTACCTGTTTGTTAATCATAGTTTGTTCTCAGATTCTGTAGCTTTCTGTTTGCCGACTGACATCCCTGTCTGGTGTTGGCTGGTCTGTCTAGGTCTTTTTGTCCGTTTGTGTATCTCAGTCTGTTTGTCTGGGCTGCTTTCTTCTGTCCTTCTTTATTCGCATTCTGTTTCTTTCGTGTTGTTCCATTTCCCGTCTCGGCCTCTGTGATACAAGTTGTTTTGTCGCGTCCGAATCTGTCTGTTATTCAGTTTATCTGGGGTATCCTCAGTCTTCATTCTTATTTCATTTCTTACGTTGTTTTCAGCTGTTTCTGTAAATTAATTCTTGTCATTTTTTTCATCGCCAATATCCTCTCTACCTTCCCCATTCACTTTTTATTTACATTTATTTTATATTTCACTCCCTTTTCTGGTTTTGATTCTTACTTATTCTCTGTTCATTTTATATCCACCTGTACCTTTGTACTACCATTTTTTTTCAATTTTTTTTTTTCAATATCTTAACTGCAGTTTCTTCTACTGTTTATTCCCATAGCCCCCCCTCCCCCTCTCTCGCTCTCTCTCTCTCTTCCATTTCTTCTCCATCTTTTTTCTTACATCTTTACCGGGTATGTCCAAGTCTTCCTTTCATTCAAGCTCTTCAGTTTACATTTCCACGGACACATTTTCTCTCGCGCATGTACCTCATGACGAAAGCGAAAGAGAGAGAGAGAGAGAGAGAGAGAGAGAGAGAGAGAGAGAGAGAGAGAGAGAGAGAGAGGCGATACAGCAGATATCTAAGGGGGCAATTTGTTGGTGTCAGGTACATACAACCCAGACCAAGATCTTCATCAAAAAAATATTACTTTATAATAGGAATTCCTTGTCTGACCCCTCGTCCACTCTCTCTCTTTCTCTCTTTCTCTCTCTCTCTCTGACATTGTTTCTGAGGTATATCTGTAACGTAAATTTAGCTCTTTCTTTTTCATTTTCTCATACAACATAATTTCTTCAAACTGCCGTGTCTTTTGTAACATTTGTAACATATTTTTTATATTCTCTCTCTCTCTCTCTCTCTCTCTCTCTCGCTGTCACCTTTTTTCTTTAGATCGCTCTCTCATTTTTTGTAGCGTGTTTTTTAAAATGTCCCTTTTTCAGTCTCTTTCAAAATATCTTTCCCATTCAGTCTCGATTCTGAAGACTTCCTTCAGCGTGAGGAATTTTTCTTTTAATAGTTTTCGTTTTCCATTCTGACTCTCTTTCTGCACATTATCTGAGGAAACCAGGTCAGAATGACGAATCAACATAAAGTCCGTGACCTCAATAAAGGACGCCTCAATTGCCACATACAGGCGATACACTTCAAGTGCTGCTCTCTCTGCCTCTACTCTCATCTCAGACGCGAAAAAAACAAGAGATGAAAGAGTTGCAAGACGCCCAAGTCACTCAATGAACGAACGCTTTTCTGAAGTGGTGTATTACATAAGCAGCAAGAGAAAACTCGACTATTCTCCAAATACGTTGGCTTTCACTGTAATGACTAAGATGGCTAAAGGAAGGAGTCTTCCTGTTCACCGCGTAGTTCGAATCGCCTTCGCGGATGAAGCCACCCTGATCCTCGCATTCAATCCCACTGAGCTTCAGTTTACCAAAGCAGTGACTCTTATACCTGGTACTTCGTGAACTGTTGTGGAAAGCAACCAGGGTTAAGGAGTAAGTGAGCTATGAACCTTAGAATAAAGTAATCGCTAAAAATCAGTAGGGTAATGACAGCTGTTAATTTGGGGTGTATATATATATATATATATATATATATATATATATATATATATATATATATACTAGCATATATATATATATATATATATATATCTATATCATATCATATAAAATTATCAACAACCGCCTGCTTATAAACAATGATAATAAAAAGAGATATGAAATAACTGTTGTACATCAACCACGAATGGAATAGTTTTATTTTTCAAATGTAGTGGAAAGGCAATAAATGGTTTATTTCATTCCCAGAATACTGACCTTGACTCTAACACCAAGAATAAATTTCAGGAACAACTTTGTAGTTGAAAAAATAGAACACATGATACAGCTTTAGTAGGACGTAACCAATAGTAATGATAAATAGTTGAACATTGCAATTACTCACTACATGTACCATATCATTTTTTTAAGAACCCTTCGTTCCATTAAATTATTTTGTTAGCTTAGATAATTTGCATTTTCAATGCACATGTTTTTTATATTTTAGTTCAGGATACTAAACATTCCAAAGAAAGTTCTGCCCCCTAAGAGGGTGGGGGGGGGGGGGGGGGTAGGGTGCCCGGTGGAACGCTGGAAGTCTTCTCAAGTTTAGTCATAGGTTTAAAACTGACATGAAAACCCCATTTAACTTTCGATATTTTTATTGGAAACCTTATTTTTTACATAAAAACAAAGTGATGTGGCATAATTAAAATTTTTTTGATATTACAGAACAGATTTAAAATATCTGTCATGACCAGCTCCGAGAAGGTCTCTCCATACCAACTTCCCTCTGGAACTGTGAAAATAATTTCTGATTCTCTCTATGAATAAGGCAACTCATTTCGAAACATAGCAAGGAAATTTGAGTGGCCATTCAACTGAGAAACTAAAGAGACTTTCGTTTTGATAAGAAGCACTTGAAACAGATTGAAGCCTGTCCGTGGGTATTCTAATATCAGCTACTTTTGGTAGCATCTGTATGAGCCATCATGAACAATTGCCCAAAAGAATTTAAACTTCTGATATATAAAGGGTAATTTAGTGACACTTTTTTTTTGAAAAAGCAGAGCATATATGCCGTTCGTTAAATATCTTAATTCTTGATCTAACTAAGAAAATGAAATTTATAATAGAAAAGACGTACCGATAGGAAAAAAAGGGGCTAAAATAAACGTATACATACAGAAACCCTACCTTCACAAGACTTAGTTTAAATATTATGAAAAGAAGAAGAAAAAAAAAACAATAGCCAACTTATGGTCCAGCGTTCTACTTATCCTCCAGCTATTCATTATTACATAAAGAAGAAGAATTCTTCATTCAGTTTTTAATCTAGTGAATAAGGTTTTCAAGGTAACATGTTAAAATTATTGTGAATAAGTTGAAAAGAACTAAACAAAAGAGTGGCCCTAAAAGAAACATATAGTTAGGCTTCCTTTTATATCTTAAAACGTTAACGCAACATTAAGTAAAGGACTGAGAGAGCTGTTCCAGTTATACTTGCCACAAACTGACTTAAAACTGACGTAAAAAAAAAATAATAATATTCTTGCCAAGAGATATCGCCGAGCAGTCCAAATTGCCTCTCGAATCGATTAAGACAGCTGTCAGCTCACGGAGAGCCTGAGCACTGCTTTGGAAAGACCCAGGCTGTCAGCCATGAGAGACGGCTGAGGAGTTTTGTGTAACGTTTAACTAGTACTGAGGATTTCACAATGCTTGGTACAGCGTTCAGAAATGAAAGATAGCTTAGAAGTTTAGATCCTATATAAATTAGACTAAAAAGCCGGCCTTAAACGTTGATGGTAGTACATTTCCATTGCACATGTACGCACGTTTATCATCAAATTCCGTAGTTTTTAATTAAATTTGAAATTTTAATTGTATTTTGATTAAAACATTGTATATGCCTTTGTCATATCAAGGCAATCGGGAGAAAATGGCACCAGAGTAGCTCAGGAACGTTAAAAATAAGGAATTAGAAATATGCTTTGGTCGTTCCTCGTCCTCAAACACACACACATATATCAAGTCTTTTGCTTTTGAATGGAATATTTGGGTGAAATATTTTCATTTTGTTAATGATTTTCCAGTACCCAATCGCCTCACACCCTCCCAACACCCCCTACCTCTCTCTCTCTCTCAACCACTCACATACACACACACACACACACACACTATACTTATATTTATGTGTGTGTGTGTGTGTGGTCCTTAATAATGTTACTATGCATTTGAATACTTAATTTCATGTTCACTTCTACCTTTTTAACGATTTCGTTATTTCAGAATAAATGAAATATTCTTGATTCTTTGTGGTCAACAGACAACTCCCGAAGTAGCGTGATTTGGATATTAAAAGAAATTTGTAGCTTAATGATTAGTACTTATCTATAAATCACTGTAATGTCATGAAATTCATATATATATATATATATATACGTATATATATCTTTGTACACACACACACACACACACACACACACACACACATATATTATATATATATTATATATATATATATATATATATCCATATATATATTATCTATCTATATATATATATGCACTATATTGCATAACTTAGAGAGAGAGAGAGAGAGAGAGAGAGAGAGAGGAGAGAGAGAGAGAGAGAGAGACGGGGCCAGGAAGGGCGGATCCGGAACAGCAGATACAAGGGAGGAAACGAGGGAGGGTGGAGGGGAAGGAAGATAGAGGAGAACCGAAGCAAGAGTATGCAATAGGAAGGAAGGAAGGAAGGAAGGAAGGAAGGAAGGGCGCCGGATGTAACCTAACGTTACTGCGAGTCAATGGAAGGGTCAAGCTAGGTCGGGCTGGTTCGAATGACCCCTACCATAAAAAATGAGAATTGTCGGTTGACCACAAAGAATCAAGATGATTTTGTTTATTCTGAAATAACGAAAACGTTAAAAAATATAGAAAAACGTAAATTAGGTATTCAAATGCATAGTAACATTATTAAGAAACACACACACACACACAAATATAAATATAGTGTGTGTGTGTATGTGTGTGTGAGGGAGGGAGGGTGTGAGTCGAGTGGGTACTGGAAAACCATTAACAAAATGAAAATATTTCACTCGAAAATTCCATTCAAAAGCAAAAGACTTAATATCAAACAAACAGCAAGGACAATATTTCCACCTCTACGAAAAAATCCCATCCCGTGAACAGAGCACCGATGTAAGTTAAAAACACTGCTATTGCCATAATCCTCCGACAGGAAGTGACGGTCGATCGCAAAGAAATAAGAAATAAAAGCGGCGAGGTGAAGCTCCACAGTCCCTGTGCAGTAAAACCTACATCATGCGGCCGCCATAAATCAACAGGAGAGAAAAAAACAACATCAACAACAGCAACATTGGCCCTCTAACACGGATGCCACCTCCCACAACTGCAAACACATTATGAACACTCTGCATGCAACACGTCCCCCGCTGCACTCCATGCAAACCGCACCCATATTGGCTCTTGCTGCCTGGGTGCCAACCTTTCTCCCCAAACGTTTTACAACGAACAAACGCACACACACTATACTTTTTTTTTTTTTATCTATTTATGTTACTTGATGGTGCAGTCCTTTGAGGGAAGTTATTGACTTTTGCTTTAAAGTTAGTCCGGTCCACTACTCGAACGGGTGAAGAATATAGAGAGGAAGATTTCTACAGAGACTCTTTTACACATCTGGGTTCTGTTGCATGCGCTCAAAGCTGCAACTCCACTTAATTCTTACGTCAGTGTCAAGCAGTGATTTCAATGATCACTTTAGTACACCTGTTTGTGGCTCCACATCGACTAGAACACTACTACTTTGAATTGTTAACCAAGCTCTCTCTCTCTCTCTCAGGAACAACTTCAGTTACTCTCGGTCCCAGAGAAGAGTTGAGAAGTACCACAAACGCAATAGGTATTATCTGTTTACTATTTACTCGGGAGTAAGCTTTCAAACTAATTCGTTGTTGTTGTTGTGCATGCAAAACAGTACAGAAACATTATTTCTAATAAAATATAGCATATTTTTTTTTACTGTCGTTGGTGAAATAGATTTTAGCACGTTTAAATTAATTTGATATACTGAATTTAGAGGCTACATTTCTGTTCACTTATTTTATGTTTCCGCTTATAACTGAGACTATATGAACGTGTTTAATTTATGTTATTATGAGTATTAATTACGAAGACCGGAGCGATCGGTGTCGTGCTTGACTTGGCTGGCAGTCTATAATGACAGAACACTAAGTGAAAATGAAATCGCTCCTATGGAATAAAACAGAAGGTAACTTTTGGGTGGAATCGAAGATGACAAATACATCGTTGTCAAAACAACATAACATTACCTACAATAACATGACATCACAAGCGGATGCCACAAATATTCAAAAGTCCGTAGGGTTAATTTGGGTTCAGCTGATCATAAGCACGAAATAAAGCCATGCCATAAATTCCAAGGACGACAATCAGTAAAAGAGGAACTATACACACACACACGCACATATATATATATATATAGTATATATATAATATAAATAAATATATATATATATATATATATATATATTTATATTATATATATGTATATATATAATATATAAAGGTATATATTAGATTATGTATATATATATAGATATATATTACATAATATATATATATATATATTAAATTATAATATATATATATATATATATATATATTTAGTATATGTATATATACATCATTATATATATATATATATATATATATAGTATATATATATATATATATATATATATATATATTATATATATATAACAAGTAAAAAAATTCTGACAACGAAGCATCACCGTTTTAGCGTGCGTGTTCAGTCTCAATTCACCTCCTATGATTCCACGTCGAAGGTGAAAATAAGTTGTTGTAAAAAAACTCACAAATAAAAAAACATAATTCAAGGTAAATCCTCTCAAAATTATATGTAATAAAGTTCTTATTTTAAACTTCGTCTGTGATAAATGGTCATGAGTTGCATGTGATCCCGCCCATTCATTCAAACTTACCACCCACCAAAAAAAAAAAAAAAAAAAAAAACACGGCCCAGCCCAAGGGTTTATGGATGATGCAAGTTCTGTTACATATTGCTCACTGTACGTTTCAGAGTAGGATCCCTTTTGCTCAAATAAAGTGTTAAAGATTTTCTTTTGTTGAGCACAATGTCCATTTTTAGTGATATAATAATAATAATAATAATACTTTATTAAAAGTAATGGCTACTTCGGCAGCATTACACTTGTAGAGATTCTTCTCTATTTTCCGAATAGCTGCTTTTTCCGTGCTACTTAGACAGGCTAGTAGCGCCTATAGAGGTCATGATCAAAGTACAGAGTCTAAATTGGTGTATATATTTGAATTTTACAGATAAACTATGATACCATAGTTATCAAAGTCATTAACGATATATATATATGTCTCTCTCTCTCTCTCTCTCTCTCTCTCTCTCTCTCTTTCTCTTTCTTGAAGCAAGCGAGCTTTCGTCTGGAGCTGCCAGACATCCTCGGGCTGGGAAGCTGAGGGTGGACTGATCTTGAAGCTGTTTTGTTGTTGTTGGAGATTAAGCCAGCCTTGTGCTGGCACGGGCTCTTGCTCCTAGAGCAGCCCGTAACTGGAATATCTGTAAAGACACAAAAAAACAGTGCTTTGGCGGTTCTAGTTTTGGAAAGGAGATAGGGTGACAGGCAGGATTGCAACCCCTTTGAACCTTACGGTACCCCATCAGTAGGAGAGAAAAGTTTATAGCAGTGAGACTCAGCCTAGCTGAAGAGTGCTGAGTAGGAAGAAGGAAGCGAGTTTTAGTTTGAGGGAAAGAAGGCGTTACCTATAAACATTTTAGGCGCAATATATATACATGTGTGTAGCATCTGAAAATATTGCAATATATATCAAACCAACATAAAGCAAGTATTATAGTATATATACATGTTCATGCATACTCACACTTATACATATGCTCCCAAGGATGTTATGACTCCCATTGCAACCAGTGAAGTAGAGGGTTTGTGCTTTGTGTGGCTTTCATTGTTTTTGTTTACAAGACACTAGGAGATTCCCATGTGTCTATGGAGAAATGCCATGTGATTCATCATTTTGACCTGGGAGGTGGGTGAGACATTAGGAGATTCCCATATGTCCCTATGTTATTTAAGATGTCTGGTGATCTGTGCCGGTGTCAGCTCTATTTCAGTTAGGTTTGATCTGTAAGACTGTGTCTCTGGGCAGTCTAGTAGTAGTGTTCGAGGGGCTGGATTGCCTCTCGGTCACAGTACTGACATAACCTGCCCTCATTTCCTATCATTTGCCAGGTGCAGAGGTATCCTAGCCTTAATCTGTGTGTGATGACTGAGAGTTTTCTAGTGGTTTGTTTTGTGATGTCATGCGGCGTTAGATTTGTGACATCCACATACCACTTGGACGTCCTTGACTCTTGTAGGTAGTGACGTCGTACTTCACTCTCTTCTTGGAGTTTGGCATAGCTTTTTGCCATTTCCTTTAGGTGTGTTATGGATGGTTTGCACTTTATGCTTACTGTACTGCAGCTGAGGGCACTTTTGGCAAGGAAGTCAGCTTCATCATTTCCCTGGATTCCCACATGGCTGGGTATCCAGTTTAGTGTGACTCTCCTGCCAGCAGCTTGATGTGGAATTGGCAATGATTTTATGGCTGTTATCAGTGTCACATTTTCTTTTGATTTGTCGCTTTGATAGCGAGTATTGCTCCTTTGGAGTCAATATGCACTGTTGTGTGTCCTTCTTTTAAATTGGAATTTTCTAAGGGCTTTTTAAGATTGCCTTAGTTCCGCTTGTAGTATGGAGGCATTGTGGATAGCCTCCAGCTTCCTTTGAAGTCTTGGGCAGCCACTGCTGCTGCAGTTGCTGGAGCTTGTGTCAACTGAGCCATCAGTGTAATATATGTTTTCAGCTGCTGTGTCCCGATTGCTTCTTCTGCTGCAGTTTTCATTTGTGCTGCTGTGCACAGTGCTTTGTTTGCCGGTAGTATTGTGAAGTTATACCGGATTGGGTCTTCGACCCAGGGAGGTGGTTTTTGTATCCTCAGGTGGGACATCCTTTGTTATGTGTTTCACTGTGTCCTGCATACCCTAGTTCTCTCAGTGTCTGGAGTATACTGCCCGCATAGGTTTTTGGCGGGTCTAGTTCTTCGTGCAAGTTTATACACGCTTGCATTTGTTTTTGTGTGGTCCATTTCTGTCGTTTCTGATGGTTTTGCACAGAATGGCAATATTTCTTTGGCCTATCCTGTGCTTGAGAGACTGCAGTTGTGTCTCTGCCTCAAGAGACAAATTCTTGTCCACATTGGGCTCCAAGTATAAGTCTCATTGCGTTGTTTTTGGATGACTTCCAGCCTCTGCTGTTGATCCTTTCTGAGATTTGTCAGGACTGGTGCTGCGTATTCTACTTGTGCTCTGATGGTTTGTATGTAGAACCTCCTGAGCAGATGGTATGTCGCACCTTCTTGCAATGATGTGATTTTCTTTAGGGCATTAAGCCCTATTTTTGTTTTGGCTTGGAGGAGCTGTATTTGCTTCTCAGGAGATAGTGAATCTGCGATGCAGACTCCCAGATATGTGTTAGCTATCCACCCAGTCTATGACGTCACCTTTCAGTAGAAGGTTGGGTGGATTTTGATCATGTTTTATTGCCATGGCTTTTGTTTTATTTCTGTTGATTTTGAGTCCCAGTTTTGTGCACTTGTCCTCAAGTTTTTGCAAGGCTTCTTGCATCTTTTGTAGCTGTCTTTGAGGGCCGGAGCTGACGATGCAAACATCGTCAGCATATATGAAGACCTCTACTCCTTGTGGTAGCTCGAGACAGGCTACATTTTCCATAAGGACATTGAATAAGAAGGGGCTTAGAATGCCCCCCTGTGGAGTGCCGTTTTTCAAGAGAGTAGTATTCTGACATTCTGCCTGGAACACTACTCTTGCTTCTCTGTCTTGCATGTATCCTTTTTGTCCATGTAAGCAGGTTGGCCCTTGATCCTTCTCCTGACTAGGGAGGATAGGATGGTTGCTGCATTGGCTAATTCATATGCCTTTTCTAGATCTAAGAAGACCACTATGGATTTTCTTCTGCCATTTATGGCACTTAGCACATCTGTGAGGCACTCATGGGTGCCTACTCCTTCCCTATAGGCATAGAGCCTATGATGTAGGGGCCCTGCTTTCCATAGTAGTCTGTTCAGAACCATTCTTTCTGCAACCTTTTCAGTGCAGCTGATGAGGGATATCGGCCTATATGCGCCTTCCTCTTTTGGCTTAGGTATTGGTTGTGTGTCTTGCTGTTGCCATTTCTTTGGCCTGGTGTGCTCTGCATATGTCCTGTTTACCAGGAGTAGATATAACCTGTTTGGCAGGGTCTCCCATTTGTCTCAGCATACTGGTAAGTGATTGCATCTGTCTCCAGGGCTGTGTCTCTTTTCCCCTTGCTGAGTGCACTGTTTAGTTCTTCCATAGCGAAGGGTGTGTCTGTCTATCAGGTGTGTTGCAGGCAGTATTGATTTTCCTCCATCTTGCTGGGGAAATTCATTTATTTTTTCCCGTGTTGTTTGGGGAAGGTTGTGGGATTTTGTCCTTTCTGCAAAGTTTCTGGCTATATTGTCAGCTTCTTCTTGTGGGTTGGGGTGGATGCTTTGCGCTGTCTTCCTTTCCCTGCAATTTTGCAAGGAATCTCCAGATCTGGGTTACTGGAGTTTGTCTGCTGATGTTTGCACACCAATCATACCATGCCTGTTGTTTAATTTCTTTTGTCTCTTCAGTTGCATGGGCTATTACCTCTCTGAGAAGTCTGTGCATCTCATCAGATGGTTCCCGTCTGAAGAGTTTCCGCACTCTGTTTACTCTGGCATTGAGTTCTTTGACCCTTTCACAGTAGTACCATGCATCTTTGTGATCGATCTTGGATCGTTTGATCTTTGGCATGGACATGTTTGCTGCCTCTCTGAGTTTGTTGATGAACTCTTCATAGAAGAGTTCTATATCGTTTGCAGGGTTTTCAAGGTAGTTCCTCGCCCATCTCGTCATTATGCCTTCAAATGTAGCCCAGTTTGCAAACTTGGGTTCCATCTTTCTGGTGGCGGTGGTATGGGGGGCACTTTTTGAGCCGTAGGCCAATGTCAATGGCTATGTGGTCGCTTGTGAGGGTCTCGTGCAGCTTCCATGTTGCTTGCTCCTTTAGGCGGAGTTTGTGAAGGTAAGATCTAGTCTTCCTCCTTTTGGTGAGTTGGCTCTCCACTGTTTAATAGGCACACCTCTGGAATTCACATGATAACTGGTGTAGATGTCTTCCAGTTGTGTTTGTTTGTTGTGTAGAGTCAGGCTTGGGTGATGTGCATTGAAGTCTCCTCCAATTAGTGTGTTTTCCTGTGTCGCTGCACTGAAGAGTGCTTCCCCTTCGAATGTGTTGTCCCGAGCCCTGTATATGTTGTGTACCGTCAGTGTTGTGTTTGCAAGTGTGAGTTTTACGCTGAGTGATTCTACATCATCTCCGCAAGGGATGTTGTCTACCTTCTTTGAGGGGATTGTGTTTTTAACTAGGGTGATTAGTCCTCTTTTAGTGTCTGTGTATGCTGTTTTGTACACTTTGTACCCTTTAAATGAAAATTTGGGCGTTTTCCCTACAAGTTGTTTCTTGTAACATTATGATGTCGTAGTTATTTGTTTGTGTGTGTGCTTGCAGGAATGCGTATTTATTGTTTGCACTTAGTATGTTCCACTGGAGGATTTTTATAGTGTCTGTGTCTCTGCAGTCATTTGTGTTGTTGTTGTTTCCTAGTTCGTCATTTGCACTTGATGTGCCTTGACTACCAACTCTGAGGTTGGCCCTGGCACTGGAGATGTACCTGGTACTATTACTTGGAATGAAACTGACACCGGGTGTATTTGTAGTGCCATTTGCACTGTTGTTGTTTATTAGTGTAGGCATGGTGATGCAAAGAGTCCTCTGGACGTCCTTATGCACTTGTCAACGACTTCTTTGGCTATTTCCTCTGAGAAGTTTGATCCTGTTAGTTCTGCAAACTTGAATAGCATTTGCACCAGTAGATTTGTGAGGTCTTGAGTCTGTGCGATATATTTGTCTTGTTTAGTTCTGGGCGAACTTCAAACCTGTTGCTTTGTGGGGTGGGAGGAGGAGGGGAGACTGGTTATATGGCTTTGGGGAGCAGGAACAGTGGAGCTAGTTTTAGGATTTGGAGTGAGGAGGATTTGTCGGGTTTCGGAACAGGAGAGGTTAGGATGTATGTGTTGGCGGCTGGCCGATTCTGAGAAACTGATTTTCCTTCTAGTGTTTGTTATTTGTTTCGTTGGTGTGTGTTGGTCTGGGTGTGGTTTGGGGAGTGTTTTGTGTTCCTTTTTCTGAGTTTGAGGCTGACTTTGAGTCCTGTTGGGTCCCTAGGCCCTCCAGCTGCAGCAGCATAGGACTGTGTCTTATGCTGGGGGTGTGTCTGTGTGGGGGTTTGTTTTTGGGGGGCTTGTTGCGACCCCCTAACTGCAGCAGCAAAGGACTTTGATCCCTGCTGGGTGGTGGGTGGGACTGCTGTTGTGTGTTGTGGTTTGGTCTGTGTGTGTGTGTGTCCAGGGTATGTTGAGGGGCGCCGTCGACTGACTCCTGTAGACACCCTCAAGGATGATGTCAATGGTTTCGTCGACAGGCACGTTCGTAAACAGGGACTCTACGTCCAGCGAGGCGATAATCCCGGGATTATCGCCTCGCTGGACGTAGAGTCCCTGTTTACGAACGTGCCTGTCGACGAAACCATTGACATCATCCTTGAGCGTGTCTACAGGAGTCAGTCGACGGCGCCCCTCAACATACCCGAAGCCTCGCTCCGTACGCTGCTGGAGATCTGCACGAAGAAGGCCCCTTTCTCCACCCACCGTGGCCAGATGTACCGCCAAAAGGACGGCGTAGCGATGGGCTCCCCACTGGGGGTACTCTTCGCTAACTTTTACATGGGAACCGTGGAGGAACGAGTCTTCGCTAGGATGCAGCAACCCCGCAGATATGGACGATATATCGACGACATCTTTGTTCAAGTCGACACCGAGAATGAGGTAGAAGCCCTCCGTCAGGCATTTCAGCAGTGCAGCGTGCTGAATTACACGGTTGAATACAGCACCGACGATCGGCTCCCCTTCCTCGACGTCCTTATGAGTAAGACGGAAGACGGCCCTCCGTACTTCCGTCTACACAAAGAAAACCAACCTAGGACTTTGCCTCAATGGTGACAGCGAGTGCCCCGCCAGATTCAAAAGCACGACCGTCAGGGCCTTCGTCAGGAGAGCCCTCTCCCACTGCTCGACCTGGCAGGACACTCATCAGGAACTCGACCGCGCCTCCCAGTACTCGTAAATAACGGGTATTCAAATAAATCAATAAGCAGAGAAGTCCGTACAGCCCTGGAGAAATGGTACGGTAGTGAGAGCCCGCAACCCCGCCCCCAAGATAATATCAAGCTGTATTATAAAGCCTTCATGAGTTCTCATTACCGTGAAGAAGAGGACTCAGTTAAAAAAATTATTTCTGAAAATGTATCCCCGACCGACGACACCAAAAATATCGACCTAATTATCTACTACCAGAATCGGAGGACGCGCGACCTTATTATGAAAAATAACCCCTCTCCACAGGTACGAGACCCCCTGAAGCAGACGCATGTGGTGTACCAATATACATGCCCAGTCCGCGGTTGCAGCGGCGCCTACGTTGGTATGACTACCATGCGCCTGTCGAAGAGACTCTCCTGCCACGCCCAAGAGGGGCTATCAAGAATCACGCACGCACCAAACATCAAGAGGCCATCTCCCGGGATGTGATCATCCAAAACACGAAGATCATCGGGAAGGCCCCTGATGCCCGTCGGTTATGCCTGCTGGAGGCGCTTCTCATCCAGGCAAGGTGAAACCTATTCTAAATGACGACGCAGGAAGAATTTCTCCTCCTTACGAGTATGAGAAGACCTGCCACCAACAATGACACCACCGAGCACGACAACTCCACGGAAGACAACGCCCCCGAACGAGATACTCCTGCAGCCAACCATAATCAAGTTAGCCGTGACGTCCCGCAGCGTAGCGAAACGCCATCGACGTAACCGCGCCGCTAAGGAGGTCTAGGCGGCTGCAGGACTTACAGCATCGCAACCATCAACGCGTGGAAAGTGGCTTGAGACCCGGTTCAAGCCACCAATGAAAACGAAGACCTACCGCCACCAGCCAATAGTAGATCAGCATGGGGCAGACCCCCTGCTGTCGACTCCAAATATAAACGAGGACGGACACCGCTTCAAGATCAGTCCACCCTCAGCTTCCCAGCCCGAGGATGTCTGGCAGCTCCAGACGAAAGCTCGCTTGCTTCAAGAAAGAGAAAGAGAGAGGGAGAGAGAGAGAGAGGAAGAGAAGGAGAGAGCGAGAGAGAGAGAGAGACATATATATATATCGTTAATGACTTTGATAAACTATGGTATCATAGTTTATCTGTAAAATTCAAATATACACCAATTTAGACTCTGTATTTGATCATGACCTCTATATGCTCTCTACTAGCCTGTCTAAGTAGCACGGAAAAAGCCGCTATTCGGAAAATAGAGAAGAATCTCTACAAGTGTAATGCTGCCGAAGTAGCCATTACTTTTAATAAAGTATGCTTGAGAGAGGGTCTGCTTCCTAAGTACAATAATAATAATAATAATAAAATAATAATAATAATAATAATAATAATAATAATAAATTTTATTCTCCGCTCAAGGCCATATGGAATATACAAAGTATACTCACTCTAGATACATGAGATAACATGATAAAAAATGAATAATCGGTGATATCCACACACTTGCTGAAGTAGTATAAAAGATAGTAATCATGTATAATAATGGTAATAACAGTAATAATATTGAGAATAGTTAAAAAAACAGTAAGAGTTATTATAGTTAGTGCACAGATTGTATAAATTAAATTCCAACTATAGTGCGTTTACTTTTCTAAGATCGCTCTGGTGGGGCCAGGTAGAAAAGGCAGAGGTGTCATAAGCCTTCTTAGGAGGATTCGCTTTAGACCTTGGGAGTCGAGGGAAAGGGTTTGCTTCTTCCCTGTTAATTTTTCTTTTCTTAATTTTCATTCCAGATTCTATTTAGCTATTCCATCTTTCTCTTTCTATAATTATAGATGCACTTAATGGCCTGTTGGCTCCGATGTTTGGCCTTCACTATCTTGTTTTGCTTGATTCATTTTAAAAGAAAAGACATTTACGCATTCCATCTTCGCAGAACATTTTTATCAAAATCATCCAAGTCAGTCACAGGACTCACTTCCTCTCTTGCTTCCTTGTTAAGTCTACGAAAGTCATTTCTGACACTTTGTTGGTTCCGATGTTTTCTGGATAGCCTTCGAAACATCAGTTACAGGACCTTCATGTTGTTTTTATAAAATGAAGTATTTCAGGACATTGTAGACCAGTGGTTCTCAACCTTTTTATTACCACGCCCCCTCTAAGACTGGTCCTCCTTTCTTTTACGCCCCCCTTGCATCTATAAGTAAAATTCCCTCCCAGATTTAAAGGAAAATAAAAGGAAATGAGACAGGGAAGGGGTTTCGAGCAGTAGACTCTGCGAAAGTAACGTTATAAGGCGAGACTTTTGCATTTTTTCATAACCTTCTGAATAATAGTTCCTCACTCTTGTTAAGAGAATAACGAATATAATTTAAAAAAATTTTTTTTGTTTCCATAGGGCTCGCGCCTCCCCTGGAAATTGCTGACGCCCCCCAGGTTGAAGACCACAGTTATAGACTATTTCCTTGGCCTCAGGTGGTGGGTGGAGGCGTTAGCGAGAGTTACTTGGGCTGGGCTGTCCATACTTATAACAGTGGCTGATCGAGAGCTAACAATATCCTTTTTAATGATAGGTGTTTATGGCATCGCTGATGCTACTGACGTAATACGATCTGCGAAATGAAATTGAATGTTATCAGTAAGGAGGTTATCTACATCCTTCGCTTCGGGGGTCTTGATCGTTTATGTCAGAGGTGGCCAGACCTTTGGACACCGAGACTGAAACTCTTTTACGATCTACCAAACCACATAATCACATATTATTAAGTGAGAAAAAAAAATGTCAAATACCGCCATAGTACGATAAAACATGAGTACAATTGCCTCACACACACACACACACACACACACACACACACACACACACACACACACACACACACATATATATATATATATATATATATATATATATATTATATATATATTATATATATATATATTGGAGGCAGGTGCAAAGAGCAGCGAATTCCTTGGACGCTCACGTCCGTTCGCACCAGAGAGACCGCGGGCGCGCAAGTGACCTGAATGGCGAAGAATCAGATGTTCTTGAAGTCACAAGAAAAGGTTACGTGGGGTCACCAATATGTGCACTAGATAAGACTTTTACATGTATTGTTACAAAAGGCCAAAACTAGAAAGAGGACAGTATACTATGCTAATAGAGTTTTAAACCCAGCGGAAAACACTATAGTATAACCGAGAGTGTTTACCTTTATTTTGGGGTTTAAAGAAATTTAGACACATACTTTTAGGTCATAAAGTTAATGTGCTTACTGATCACAAACCCATTTGTGATTTGTTTAAAAAGAGAACTTTCACTAAAAATATGAAGTTCAATAGATGGTTCCTTAGTGTGTTAGAGTTTGCTCCAGAGTTCAGATATATTGCAGGGAAACTTAACACCTTGGCAGACGATCCAGATCTCAAGAAGAAATAGAAAAATGCATTACAACTAAAACCTTTTGTTTTTGTTTTCAAGTGGTAGATTTAGGTTTAGAAAGAGTGAAAGTACAACAGGAAAAAGATCCAGAAATCAGACAAATAGTAGGACAGCTATTATTAGATGAATCCTTAAAACCTGATTTTCAGTTAATAAATGGTTTGTTGTATAAAATACCGACTGAGAAAAATGGTTGTTCTGGACTATATATCCCCCAAAAAACACTAACCAGAGAAGTTTTAGAACTAACACAATCATATAAGTTGGCAGGACATCCAGGAATTAAAAAGACAACTAGAATCATGACCAGAAATTATTTTTGGCCACATTGTAGTGAAGATGCAAAGAACTTTGTACAAAATTGCGTAGTTTGTAATCAACATAAAGGTAACGTAAATCCAAAAGCTCCACTTGAAAAATATCGATCAGAATTAAATCCATTTCAAGTAGTAACTATGAACTTTCTGGGTCCATTTCCAACAACTATAAGAGGAAACAAACAAATATTAGTCTTCCTAGACTATCTAACTAGATATGTAGAAATCATAACTGTAAGAAACAGAGATGCAGCTACAGTAGCCGAAGCTCTTAAATCTAGAATTATAACCAGACATTCATGTCGTCAAGTTCTTCTATCTGATAATGCTGCTGAATTTACTAGTGATCTCCTAAAGAAAATATGTAAATTTTATGAAATAGATAAATGTCAAATAACAGCTTATAAACCCAGTTCAAATGGAGCAGTAGAACGAACTAATCGTAAAGTAAAGGATATCCTGATAACTTTAGTAAAACCACATACAGAAGATTGGGACTTCTCTGGAAGACGTACAGTTCACATTGAATAATACCGTAAATGAGACAATAGGAGAATCTCAACATTATTTGCTATATGGCTATCAGAAAAGAATACCAAAAACATTGTTAGATGATGCAACACCACCCAGACATACTTATAACTATGGTGACTATGTTACATGGAAAACCAGACATACTTACGAGACTATCATGCAGACAAGAGCCAGACTAAAAGACGTACATAAGACTCAAGCAAAATGTTATAACAAAAATACTACTAAACCAGACATTACAGTGGGCACTCAAATTTATGTTCAGAATCATGTACTAGAAGGTCCAAATGTAAAGGTTTCTCCAAAATTCACTGGGCCATATAAAGTAATAGAAGTGTTAAAATTGAATAAATATAGAGTAATAAATGAAAGTGATATAAAGGAAAAGGTAGTTCACTGGAGACAGGAAAAGGTGCCCTGTTAAAAAGACAAGGAAAAGTCAAAATGATCAAGGACCTTGGAATAGTTAGTATAGATATTTCCACAGTGCTCAAACGTGAAAGTGAACTAAGAGAAATCCAAAATGGTAATAAAGCAATCCTACAGAAGGTTGGTAATAACAGTGCCATGTCATTATTGGAAAAGTTAAGCATGAACATAGATAACACACTGAGAACATTGGAACTGCTCTAAATCAATTGTTTGGGGTTGCTACCGAAGAAAATGTAGAACAAGAAAAGGAAAGAATAGACAGATTGGAAAAGTGGGCAGCCGCGAGGGATACAGTGATAAATAAAGTGATCGTTCTCACAATCAAAATGCAGAACAAATAGAAAAATTGAATGTTTTTATCAATCAAGTAAATAATAATTTAACAAAAGAACTCAATAAGATAGAAAATGTACAGTTTTTAAATACCTTTGCACTAGAAAGTGAAGTGATGTTACAGGAACATAAAGACATGCTCAATGCTGTCTTACTTGCTTACAAAGGTATTTTGAGCCCAACACTAATCACTCCAAAAGAATTAGAAAACATTATTAAGTTTTATATAAATGAGAAGCATTGCACACCTTTAGTAGAAGATATTTTTATGTACTATAACTTGATAAGTGCCAAAGTAATCCATGACAGAATTATTTTAGTTCTACCTTTCAATGCGAAAATTTCAAATGTGCTAGTTTCTGTATATCCCTTTCCTATGTATATTGAAAATCAAATCATTATTAGAAAGGGGCTTAGTACTCATTTTGCATTGGAAAAACATGGACTAATGTTAGCCGTTTTAACTGATGAACAATGCAATGAATGTGTAATTTTGAAGGAAAAAGAATATATGTGTGATATTGATAACTTATATAAGACTAATAATGATCATCCCTGTATCCAAGAGTTAATATTAAAACAAAATCAAGAAAAGGATGTGTGTACATAGTCATTTAATAAGTCATTTGAAGCAACTATAGTGAATGTAGATATTTTTGTGTTTTTATTAGATACTGTTATAGCCACAGTCACTTGTCCTAATGTCACCACCCAACTGAAATTTAAGAATATCAAGTCTTTTGCAACATCATATAAGCTAATTATACCAAATCAGTTATACTATGAACCACACCTTTTCACTGAATACCAGTTCAACAAACATGTGCCATATAAGAATTACACATATGCAATAAATGAGTTTAAATTGTCTCAGTTAGAATTAAAGGAACTTGAGAACTTGAATTATGTTGATGACTATCACTTGTATACGAAACAGATAGCACCATTTCTTTCATTTGTAAATCTCCTGGTAAAAATAGTCACTATAGTTTTGTTTGTCGTCATAGAGAGGCATTTGATTATCAAAAAGATACAAGGGATACTGACAGAAATGAAAAGAAATGATCCATAATTGACATTTAAAATCCACATTATTTCTAACATATTGTTTTTTTCTGATATTGTATTTTAAATATTTTTTTTATTATGCTTATGATTTAATGCACTTTTAATTTGATACGCTTATAAGATGATATGTTTAACATTTACTATGATTTCTGTTTACAATTTTATTACACTTATTCTTTCTTCCAGAGTTGGAGGAACAATTTTTTATGTGTATTTTGTTGTATTCTTTAACATTTCTTAGTATATCCATTTTTCTTATATATATATTAAACATTGAAGACAATTTTAAGTAGGTGATCGAGTGATGTAATGATAGCTATAAGAAATAATAGTAGATACGGTAGCGTAAAAAGAGAAAGAGAGAGAATAACCAGAGTACAGTGAAAATAACGAGAGAGAGAGAGAGAGAGAGAGAGAGAGAGAGAGAGAGAGAGAGAGAGAGAGAGAGAGAGAGAATTGAGCTTTGGTGTGCGAGTCAAATTTGATCAACAAGCCTGGACGTAACAAACCCATAGTCACAGGACGTTGGCGAGACGGGAAAGCGGCAACAGCCATAACACCATCGCAATAGAAAGCTTAAGACCGCCATAAAATCTTTGACCTGTGACCTTGCACCAGACTCACTCAGCTTCTATCGATAATGAAACTCCACCTCCAGGAAGAGGTATTAACATGTTAATTAACTAACTCGCCTGAAAGAGGAGGAATTAACATGTTAACCCCACCTAAAAGGGGATGGGGTAAGATAAGAGAGAATTCGCTCCACAAATCAAGAATCCGTTTGGGCGGAGAACTAGAACATACACCGCCTAAGGAGGTTGGGCCAAATTCGATCCTGGGGTAGCTTATTGCAGAATGCCAGAAGGAGAGAGAGAGAGGACCAGCGCCGTCATACAGTAAAGGAGCAAAACTTTGCCAGTGGTCCTAACCAGATTCTTAAATTGCAAACCATGTAGTTGTAACTTGTATTCTTTGCAATAGTAAAGAAAGAAACTCTGCCGTTGTCTCAATCAAACTTCTCGTGAGAGACTAATAATATTACTAATCCAGAACTAATATTTAAAAAGAAACATAAATTCATCTAGAAGAAAGAAGCAGGTAAAAGAACTTACACTCGAACACTACAAACATCCAACACTAAGACTACGGGCATAAATAGCCCTGTTTCAGGGAATCCCTTCCCACCCCCGCCCCCTTTGATGCGAGTGATACCGTAACCCCATAGCGCTGATTTCCAGATGGGGGAGAGGGAAGTCAAAGGTAAAAATCCATTAAAAATCAGACAAGAAATGTGGATTTGTAAAAATGAGGGCGGGGTATCAAAAAGAGGGTTATGACCCCTTTAGAAACGGCCCTTGGGGAGAGAGGAGTCTCTGGTACACATATATATACATGTGATATATATATATATATATATATATATATATATATATATATATATCTAATAAAAGGAGCCCATAAAACACAAAATATAGAGAAAAAGTACTATATTTCAGAGACTGCTGTCTCCCTCTTCAGGTAGATGAATGAGAAAAGTTTACAGAAAAGGTGGTATTTATACCAAAAGGTCCATCCACAAACAAGCCATTTTAAGTCACCCCGCTGATAATCTTCCTTTAATCTTCTTAAGGGTTGGTTGAATGAAGACGTTGTCGATCGTGTCCGAAATCCATGCTCCTTTTGAGATGTTCATTACCTGCCTCTCTTTTATTAAGGCCGATTCCATCATTTGACTCTTGTACCGGCAGTTGCTGCTATAAATTACACGTGACAAATTCCAGTTTATTCTATGGTTATGTTCATTTATATGGTTGAAAATAGCCGAGTTCTGTTGTCCTAACTGACCGTTTGTGTTGTATTAATCTCTGGGGAAGGGATTTACCTGTAAATCCGATGTAAGATTGGTCACAGTCCTGGCATGGGATTTCGTATACCCCAGAGTCCTTGGAGATGTTCTTTTGTTGGACGTTAATCAGGGATTGGTTAAGGTGTTTGGGTAAATAAATACAAAAGGGTTCGATTTTCCGAGGGGGTTGGTTATTCTCTTAATCGTGTCCAGGTGGGGAATTATCCTTTTATTGTTGGGTGTATCTCTGGTCTTGTCTTTAGGGGGTCGGTAGAAAATTACGTTTGCTTTGTGAATTGCTTTCTCAATTATATGGTCAGGATATTTTAAAGACGAAAGTTGCTTGCGAATTAGTTCAAATTCTTTTTCCAGGAATTCTGGGGAACAAATTCGTAAGGCTTCTTAAGAACAAGTTACTAGCTACACCTATCTTGATAGTAATATCATAATAGCTAAAGTAGTGAATGTATGAAGTGAGAACGTTGTGGTTTTCTGTATATGGTAAATTTGTATTCTGTCGTATCTCTGATTATTAAAACATCAAGAAAAGGAATTTTGTTGTCTGTTTCCCATTCAACTTTAAATTTGATGCTGGGCACTAATGTGTTTAATTTCGAGAGGAATCATTAAAATTGCCCCGCCACCTATTATCCCAAAATGTTAGGATATCATCCACGTATCTCATCCACAGCATGGTTTTTTGGGTTTTATTGCATTTATTACTGTAGTTTCAAAGTATCCATGTACAGATTGGCTAGACAGGACTTAAAGGACTACCCATACTACACCCGAATTTTTGCTTGTAGAATGATTCCCCGAATGAAAATACGTTATTAGATGCACATATTCAACTAGCTTTATTATTTTGTCAAGCGCCAAAGGAAAATGATCTGAATAGGGGGATAATTTTACCCTTAAAAACTGAAGAACGTCCTGTACTGGTACTTTAGTGAACAGGGAATCTACGTCAAGGCTCAAAAGTTTTATGTTGTGAAGTGGTATATGGTATGGACAACAGAACTCGGCTATTTTCAACCATATAAATGAACATAACCATAGAATAAAACAAAAATGAAATTTGTCACGTGTAATTTATAGCAGCAACTGCCGGTACAAGAGTCAAATGATGGAATCGGCCTTAATAAAAGAGAGGCAGGTAATGAACATCTCAAAAGGAGCATGGATTTCGGACACGATCGACAACGTCTTCATTCAACCAACCCTTAAGAAGATTAAAGGAAGATTATCAGCGGGGGTGACTTAAAATGGCTTGTTTGTGGATGGACCTTTTGGTATAAATACCACCTTTTCTGTAAACTTTTCTCATTCATCTACCTGAAGAGGGAGACAGCAGTCTCTGAAATATAGTACTTTTTCTCTATATTTGGTGTTTTTATGGGCTCCTTTTATTAGATGGAATTCTGTTGTTACAGAACATTTTTACAGTCATATATATATATATATATATATATATATATATATATATATATATATATATATATATATATAATATATATACATATATGCAATCATTATTACCTCTAATTTGATGAACAGGACATCTCTCTTATTCTCTTTCAAGACGTGTCCGTAATAGAGAAGCTCCCTAGAGCAGAAAGGGCCACGATCACTCCCGCATGCACATTTAAACTGATGAATCGAGTATGAGGCCTCAGCTGAATACACACAACTCGACCAGCTTCATACACCTCCAAAGAAGGCTCTGCAGCATGTGTTGATCCCCCAACCCACGCAGTGCCTCTGTTACACACTTCCTGGATGATGTGATAATCCGTCTCGCTCCCTCATTCACACCGTCTGTCCATCCTTTGCTAATTGTTCTTACCCTACTTCATTCTAACACTTCTGAACTATATATATATATATATATATATATATGAATATATACACTATATATATACGTGTGTGTATAGTAAATATAAAGCTATAACGGTCGGACTATGTACGTATGTATGTTCGCTATAGACGGCGAATCTGCACGACCGAAATGAACCAAAGTCGGACCATACGTAGACGTCATAGAGAAATAGAAGGTATCATTCTGAAAGACCGTTTCCCGAGGATTCCAGATATGTTCTTACTTTTCTTCTACGATGAAAAATAACAAAGTCGGACCATATGGTACGTAGATTTTAAAGAAATGTATGTATGCGGCATTCAAAACAAATAATATTTGTTGTTTTAATAAGAGTGTGAAGTTGCACGACCGCAATGCCAGCCTACGGTTGACCTCTGCCAATATCTATAAAAACTTAATACTCTCTAAATCCTCAAGCTCTGTAGTGACCAGCGCATCCAAAAACTGTGAAGAATTCGAGAAGTTTAGGAGGCACTGGTTATTATAGGTATCAGGCAAAATGTGGACTGGACGGTAACGTGACTTCATTCTGATACTCCCGATGTGGGTTCGAATCCTGTTGTGGACGTCAGAATTTCTTGATAATCTTGCATTTAGTTCTCAGGCTGTAATAACAAGAGTATCAATAAAGTTAAAAGGGAATCGTGATTATTACAAGATACGTACGTACACACGCGTGTATAATATATATATATATATATATATATATATATAGATATATATATATATATATATATATAAACAAAATAGCAACACACTTCACCGTGTATATATATTTCTGTTACCCGGATCAGGCTTCAGTAAGATTCCAGATCATTGAATTTCCAAAGCACAGTCTTTCGAAGATATAGCTTTCTTCCTCAGGTACCGATGCAATGAGGAAATAACCGCGACACTGGGTATATGTATGAGGTCCATGCAAAGCATCTGGGTTTTCTATTTCTGGACCCCTGGGGCCCTGCCCAGCTGATCTTCAGCTCTCCCGCCAATTCCTTCCCGCAGTCTTTCTTGATGTCGTGGCCGTGTGCCTCAATCCTTCGTTGTTCGGAATTATCCCCTTGCTGTCCGTCTTTTTGTTTATGATCTTGAAATTCTGGTATATTATCTCACAAGTAATCTTGATTTAAAATTATTTCCTTCGTTTTTGCATATGATAATTACTTTTGAAGTTCAGTTGATCAGATTGTCACACACACCCAAGGTCATTAATTGAACTTCATAAATAATTATCATCGTTGTTCTTGTCATGAATGAAATTTCGTAACTTCTTTAACATTTCTTCGGTATTAAAATCTAGTAATTATTAAGTCGAGGTATGGATGTTGTTCTTCACCTACGGGTAATATAACATCGACCTATCATGACTGCGGATTATTATACTAAAACTATCCAGTAATTTTGTTTATCATATCATTGAATACTGAAGATTACGGTGAGAGAGAGAGAGAGAGAGAGAGAGAGAGAGAGCGAAGTATATTAAGACAGACTAATACGGGCAAAGTAGGAGTACGTACACAAGCACAGACACACACACATATAATATATATATATATATATATATATATAATATATATATATTATATAAAAGCATACAGCAGGGTCCACAAAACATCAAATAGGCCAACGTTTATGCACATGATACGTTTCGCACATGTTCTATGTGCATCTTCAAGTCTGTAAAAATAACATAAGAATTGTTAAAATTTACAAAAAATATTTTAAAAATAAAGTTAAGAAAAAAAATAAAAAATATTGTTACTTATAAAAATAATATAACTTAAAAGGATTACAGTAAAAAAAGACCCAGTTTCTCACCAAACCACTCAAAGGAGAAGGAGAAGAACGAATGACCAAGATTTCACACCAACCTACGACTTCAGTTATGCGAGATAAAGAGGAGAAGCGGAAACGTTAGAGTTCAAGAAGGAACAAGCGTTTGATGTATAAGACTCAGGGGTTTTTGTTAGGTAATCACAATGCGTGTTACCACCAATAATGGAGAAATGCTTTTATTAACTTCGATTTTACATATAGAAGCATGGTTTTTTATATTGGAAAATTCTGGTTTACTCAGTTTCTGGCCCGTTCTAAAACTGTATCCATATGGCTACAATATCTCATCTGCAGCAACCTCCGGCAAGATCCAACATAAATACCGGACATCCCGGGCACTTGAATTTATAAATAATGTTAGATCTCATGAAGGTCTGCAGTTTTTTTATCCTTGTAGTTAAAGAATACGCAATCTTGAGTGGATTGATTGGAATCAATTGAATCTTAAGGCATCCAAATTCTTGTTCAACTTATTGTTTAAGGTTCGTTGAAAACTTGCTGTCGTCGAAATAAACGGGATTGTGGCAAATATATTTTTCTTTGGGGACATTATAAGAGGGTGTCGGATTAGAGAAGTGTTTTGACAGTAGTCTGTTAATTACGTTAAAAACCAAATTTTAGGATATGAATTCTGTGAGAAAAAATGACTAAAAACAAAATCTCATTATAAAACAGAGACCAAACTAGAAGAACTATCGAAGGGCCCTATAAACTAAAGTATAAATGGAGTTTAATTTAAAATTCTTAAAACATGAACTATAGTAGTTGTTAGCGAGTCCTGTGTATGTTTTTTTCCGATACACAGATGTAGTAAAATCACCATTGTCTCTGCTTACATTGATATCTAGAAAAGGTAGACAATTGTTGTTCTCTTTTTCCATGGTGAACCTTATATTTCCATGTTGACTATTGATATGGTCCAGAAACATCTCACCTTGCCAAGATTCCTTGAATAGTACAAATGTGTCATCAACATATCGTCTATAATAGATAGGCTTACATATATCTGGACAACTAGTTAAAAAGTTGTTTTCTAAAAAAGACCTAAAAATATTGGCGATCACATCACCTTGATTCATATGTACGAATTAAGCTACAAATATCCTTTAATATCTAATTCACTCTACCTCAGAATTAATATATTTTCATATATGTTAAAAGAAGGGAAATTTTTTAGTTTATAATAATTTTGTCGTATATATATTACTCGTATTAGGCTTCAATTTGATGGAATGGTTTAGATACCAGATTCTTTAATTTTCAAAGTACAGGCTTTCGAAGACACATTCTTCTTCTTCTTCAAGTACCAGTGCACTGAGGAGATAGCTCCGCCCCCGCGTCATCCACTGACAGGAAGTGATGCCAGTGATGGTGAGAACTATAATAACAGCTCTAGGGCACCATCACCCTCCGCTAAGACTGAGCAGTTCACCCTCAGAAGAATTCCTTCTTCACGAAAGATACATTTCTACTTCTTCCGAAGTCTATCCAATCTTTGCCAATGACGAGATCCACCTTTCACAGAGCTTTCGTGAAAATCCGCTCAAAACTTGATGTATAGTCCACCAAAAACACAAAGAAAACAAACCGAACCTAAGAGATCTCCTTGTTGAAAGAAATACCTATAAAGAAGGTTCGAACTCTTCAGCCATTGGAAGCTCAGAGAGAATCCTTGAAATTCTTGAGAATGAATCATTGAATTTTTCATCTACCTACAGACACGACACAGATGGAACGCTGATTAAGAAATCCAAGGAATTAACATTCCCAGTAACAGGAATTCCTTCTTCCGGTCCTTCTCAGTTCCACCATTCTCTTTCCATAAAAACACACTCTCCTCTTAGATTTCCTCATGATTTCCCAGACTCCAATTAATCAGTCTGTTTACAAACAGCGTCATCGTCAAGCACGGCAAGAAAATGTCCACGGAGTTTGTTTTGATTGTATATCTCAATTGAAACGCCTTTTCGGGTCATCATGGCTCCACTTTCAGGATGAGAGTGCGATGTGTTCTTTTGAAGATCTGAGTCCTTATCCTGCTCTTTATTCTGAGAATCCTGCAATCCTCAAGTTAATTCAAACATCCCCCAACACAGTCAGTCTGGATATGTACAATTTTCTCATTCTGGAAAGACATGCGAGGCCTGCGTATTCCGGTGGCTGAGGTCTGCAGGTGTCGAGACGATTTAGTCTTGAGCTTGAGGTTGTGCACCGTAGCTCAGATGAAGTCTTTGGCGTGACTTACCTAGGCTATTTCTCTCGCTGACTACTGTTGCATTTCTCTCACTCTTCTGTTGACCTATCCAAATCGGTTTCACGAACGAAAAAAACTCGTAAGGAGTCATCGAAGGTATGGAAAATAAGAAGCATTAACCACAGACGCACAATTCCAACAACAATATCAATAATAATCGCCTAAAAAGAAAGTTCAGAGAAAGAGGGAGAGAGTCAGATAGGTAATTTTACAAACAGGCACCAGATGACTGTTTCTGTAAACATGATAACTACTACTGCTATTATTAACTACACAAAGAGAAGTAATTAAATGGTAATAATTAGTTTCTGGATTTCTAAAAACGCATTTCAGTCTAGAAAAAAATGATGGTAGAAAACGACCCCACGTGGCGAGGACTGACGACACGCGAGTTGGAATCTGACGCATGCGCAGACGTGGAACATTCATCACCCGTATCGATGGCATCTTCCCCGTCAAAAGTCTGGAAGCGTAGAAACATTACAGTAAGAGAGAGAGAGAGAGAGAGAGAAGCGAGAGTGAGAGAGAGAGAGAGAAGAGAGAGAGAGAGTTAAAGGTGTTTATTCACCAAAGAGAATATCTTAAGAATGGTTTTTCGGGGGGAGAAGGGAGATGAGGAAAGTTACCTCCTCATGTCCTGTCCGTTTGAGGATAGACATTGTGACGAAGAACCTCATTTACGTAAACTGTTTCCCACATCATCTCTTTCTTTCCAATACTAGCTTCCCACTTATACCAGTCAACTAACGACCAAGTACATTATGGATTCTTAAGATGCACAATATCTCATTCACTCCACGTCAGTTAGGGGATCGAAGTCCAGGGGCGTCATTTCAGATTTTTTTTTTTTTTTTTTTTTTTGGGGGGGGGGGGGTTGGGGAGCCTAATCAGAGGGGATTTTTTTTTGAGCTATTTTATGTGTTTTTTGGACGCCATATGAGCAAGGTATTTTAGCAAAAATTATATACTCCCACTAATGTTCGTTTATCTCATCAATGGTAGCTAGTAGACAGACAAGGACCAAGAAACGTAATATTTCCGAGAAATTTCATATATTTAGATTGCACATTTAAAAAGTAAACATGCCGTTACTTCTTGGGGTGGGGCTTGGGTGGGGGGGTGGGGGTCGAACATGTACATTCAGTTTGTGAGCTTACGCGATATCACTGAGGCTGCGAGTCCCCCCGCCCCCCAACTTCCCACAACAACACACACAAAGAGAGAGAGAGAGAGAGAGAGAGAGAGATCTGATATCCTTTTCTGCCACAAGAACTTTCTTCTTGGTTCCACAACAAAAGATACATTAT
>NC_061091.1:45575207-45657707 GCF_015104395.2 Macrobrachium nipponense
TACTTACACACATATTTTTATATGTATATATAGTATATATATATATATATATCTATATATATATATATCTATACTATATATGTGTATATACATATGCATATATTATTGTAGGATGGGAAAGTGTGTGATATGAATAATAAAACTACATGACTGCACACAGTCAGTATGCATCAATTGTACGGAATACAAAAATAAAAGTAAAAAAAGAAACTGCACTCACAAAAAACAGAATGAATGGCCATACAACCAACGAATGGCCAGGAAAGGTTTGCTTTTTTTTTCGCAGTAGTGGAAGTCATGAATGACAAGGCCATCAAGAAAAAAATTCAAAGGGGAGATGATGTGTTTACCAGTGAATGGACGCCCATCCAATGCTGGAGTTTCATTTTTCGGTAGGAAAGTATGAATGGTTATTGGAACAGATCGAAATTCGTAGAGTTGCCTTTATGAATGCGCACTGACAATTGTAAAATCTACGGAATATATATATATATATATATATATATATATATATATATATATATATATATTATTATATTATTGCTACTTTCCAAATGCATATTTCCCCTCTTTGACTGTATAAAGTATTGTGTATAAGATTGTGCAACTTTTTTCAGATTCCTAGATAGCTTAGAGATAGGATGTCTTAAATGTGTGTTCAGATTTCGCATAACATAATTTATAAAAAGAACATGCATATAATGTAGAATGTAGAAAGAGAGAGAATATATTTGTCCGTTCAAAGATAGAGTTTTTTCCTAATCTGTCAACATGATTGATTAGGGACCTCGAGTTTTCATTGTGTTTTGGGATTCCGTCATCATGTGTGATAAGGGACTTCTGCTTCAATCGATCGAGTTAAGTATGTGTCTTTTTTGAACAGATTGGTCTCGTACGCGTATGTCTTTGCCGAGTGTCATGTGCTGATTACACGTATGTAAAGTTGCATAAGATTTCAAAGCTTCTGGAAGCATTATTGCCCAAAACATTTTGTGTCATCTCCAGTCCAGCTTCCGTAAGGGAGAAGTTTTTCATTCGGGCTTAGATACTCGAGGCGTTCATATCTCTCTGTCTGTCTGTCTGTCTCTCTCTCTCGCATAACACTTTTGATTTTAAAGTAATGTAATGATTTCGTACTTATTGAATGGTCACTCGTAACTTGTAATTTTCAGATTTGATATTTCTTAGAGTTTATTTAGTGTCATATGGTGTTTTTTTTGTGGAATCTGAACAAACATTGTTGAGTAATGGCGCCTGGTTTTATGAAAGTGTGAAACAAGCCTGCAGCAATGAAAGAAATTGGTATACCAAGGTAAAGTGTGTTATATTTTTATTAGTTGCAACTAATAACTGATAGGAACAGTGATTAGGTAAAAACTAATAACTGATGGTTACAGTGGTTTGTGAGAAACTATTTACATTTTTACACATTGCAAATTTTTGTTTTGTGTTTATTCATTTGAAGTGATTTTTATGTTTTGTGCATTTGTCCATTTTCTTATTGAAGTGTGCCTTTTTATTTTATATTCTGTGTGATTAATACTTTTTAAATTTTGGTATTTTCTACATTTTTCTGTATTTTCGTTTGCATTCACAATTTAATTGACTTAGTTATTTTCATTGCTTAATCATTGCACATTTAATTAAATTTAACACTTGTGAATTAATTTGCATTTACTTAGAATTCTTTTCAAGTTTTATTGTTATTTAGCACTTGTGAATTAATTTCAAAATTTCAATTATTGCCTAACACTTTTGAATTTGGTTGAATTAATTTTCTTGAATTTTGTGATAAATTAATTTCGATTTAATTTTACTTAATTGATTCAAGAATTAATTAAACTTTACTTTGTTTTCAAGTAACAGTAATTTTCCCTGAATTGTGAATTTCACTTATGAATTTTGAGTTGAATAATAAATTTTTGCATTTAAATTTTTTTAAGTGTTTTCATTTCTAACCAGTATTTGCATTTGATTATATTGATGTTAGGTAGAAACATAGAGTGGTAATTGATTTGTTTTGACTTAGAACCAGGGAAGTACTTAGACTTCTGAAATCAGGGAAATACTTAGACTTTTAAAGTTGTTGATGGAGTGATGCCCTTTGATTAATATAATTACTTACGAGATTACCTCACACCTGTTTTGATAAACTTAGTCTGTTTTTCTGCAATACTGGTAAGTTGTTAAGGGATCACTGTTGCCTTTAGAGTATTCAGTTGTTTAGTACCTGTGATGAGGGTTCATGTGTCTGGCTTTTGTGGGGTAACAATTGATGAATGGTAAGTGTAGTAACCAGATACTTGGCACTTCGTCACAATATATATATATATATATATATATATATATATATATATATATATATATATATGTTTAATGGTTGAAGGTTGTAGTTTGATGCTCAGAGTTTCCAAAATCAACAGTTCGTTGAGTTCCCTCGTTTGGCCAATAATTTTAAAATCTTTGTATTTGACTGTAGCTTTACATTTAATAGTGTGCTTCCTTATATAGGACGTTTCTGGGTTAGATAGCTTACACCCAGTTCTATAACTAACGCCCCGGTGGGAATCAGCCCTGAACTGTTGATTTTGGAAACTCCGAACACCAAACTATGAGTTCCAACCTTAAACAACCATTCCTCTGCTGTCCCCTTGTTTTTAGCCTAATTACTCTGTCATTCCTTGTACCTCTTGACGTTCTTTACTTTTAGTGTGTTTTTATATTTGATGCTGAAAGGTTGGTTAAGTGTTGAGCTGTTTTTGGCTGCTGTTTTGTGAATATATGACTTTTACTTTTTATTGTATTTGCTGCTATTTTTATGTGTGTAATTTAGCTAAAATCTTTAAATGTTCTTCTCGTCATTTGTAAGTTGTTTAGTACTTCTGGTCTGTTTTAATCAAGTTTGCATGTAATTTAAGTGTGAGAGTTGTAATTTTACCATTTAACTGTTTTAACTTTTCAACTATTGGATCTTGTAATCAGCTCTTATTTTATGTTAACATATTATACTTTATTTTGTAGAAATATCCCTGAAGATGTGGCGATGATGTCACAAAATGTAGGATTAAAGCATAATGTGAATCTCTTCGTGTTCCTGCCCTTGATCTTCTTTATCGTGTGAATAAACGCCTTGTACTTCTGACCTGTGTTGTGTATATTATTACGTTTATTGATCCCCTTGTCTACCCAGCAGTCATTTAAATTATTTAATTGCTAGAAGAGTAGCCATTTTTCTCCTAATCAGCTGACTGTAGGAGGGAAAACTCAGGACAGACAGGCATGTCTGGTGCCAGTTGGAGTAGTGGGGGGGAGAAAATAAGCCCTTAACTATAGGCCTAGAGTATAGAGTAATAAGCTTCGATGTGGGCTTTAGGAATTCCTAGCCTAAGGCCTCTTTTCCCACTAATCTGCTGGTTGTGTTTTCGCATCTTTCCAGACAATGCCGGAGGCTGTGTGTGAATCCCAGGCCATTCGAAAATACACAGATGCGACCTCAGTCCACTCTAGTTGCTCCAGTAGGGCAGATGTGCCCTCTCTCTGACTGGAAGTCAGCCTTTGTTTCGTCACACTGGTTGGAGCCCCCGCTTCAGACCTCACGACACATGTTCAAGCCTCTAAGGATTTAAGGTATGTCTCGAAAGTGCAAAATCCAACCAGCCCTATTCCTCCAAGACGAATCTTGCCATTTCCATTTCAAATCTCCCTTTTATCACTTCTCTACTGAAATCCCTTTGTCCATCATCGGGGCACGTGTTGCTCCTTGTGACCTGTCCAAGATTAAGTCTTCATTGAATATTTCATTTAAACACTAGAGTTCCTCCCCCAGTGTGTTAGATAAAAGTGATTCACTGCAAAGTTGTGCAAGAAGTGTTTATTTTATGTTGTGGTTAATCTGGGAATTCGATTTCCAGATTTGCTGAGTCAACTGCGACGTCTCCTCGCCAGTGCTTCCTTAACGCAAGATACCTGTTATCAATTTTGGAAACCAGCATTGAATTAGATTTGATTTTGGCCAGCTTTCCCCCTATTGTGAGAGATAGGAGTGGTCCAGACTTTATATGGCGCTCTGACCACGTGTGGCCAAGTCCATGTTCTTTTGTAAATAAATGTAATGTAAATTAATCAGCTGAGTATTCCTGGCGACCTCCCAGAACCAAATCAATCCTTTTTATAGTTATCTAAGCTAAGTCAAAAGCTCTCTATTTTCCATATGATCCCTCTTAATATTTTTCCCTTACGATTGGGTCCACAAGGCTGTGGCCAATACTTAATAATATATATGTATAACTGAATCACGGAAGTTAGGAACGTGATAAATCCATAAATAAAGAGATATGCCACGAAGGAAAATAAACGACGGAGTATCCGCGAGACCTTTCGACGCTTAAACATCCTTTACTAAGCAGATGAACTGACATACATGAGGAAAAAGACAATACAAGAAGATTAGTATAACTGACAGATAGGGATTATAAAGAGATTAGTACCTAGAATCCGACACACCTGGAAGATGAGTAACCTTCCCAAACAAGCATAAACAATGGGTGCAATTAAAAGTTTAAGACAATCATCTCAGATACAAGGACAAGACAATTAAAGGATTATAGGTGACAGCTATTCAGAACTTTGGTAAACAAAACCATATTCACAATACATATTCACAATACATTTTAGACATACATTTCAACGAAGATAACTCTAAGGCAACTAATTTTGATTTAAGTCTGTAATTATATCTTTGAGGTCATTCTTAAACATGTTACAAATACAAGGGTCTAAATGAAAAAGGCCACGACTAACATTGAAATTACAATGACAAGTACGTTGTATTAAAGCAGATTCTAAAAGATTTCGGGATAAGACATCTCTTGACCTTGCAATTACTGAACTACCAACCCAATTTATTCGGTGGTTGTTTTCACTTAAATGAATGAATATTGCATTAGATGTTTGCCCAGTTTTTATCTCGGACAGTCTAGCAAGGGCCTAGAAGTAAGGCTAAGCCAGCATAAATATTCTGTAAAAACTGGGCAAACATCTAATGCAATATTCATTCATTTAAATGAAAACTACCACCGAATAAATTGGGTTGGTAGTTCAGTAATTGCAAGGTCAAGAGATGTCTTATCCCGAAATCTTTTAGAATCTGCTTTAATACAACGTACTTGTCATTGTAATTTCAATGTTAGTCGTGGCCTTTTTCATTTAGACCCTTGTATTTGTAACATGTTTAAGAATGACCTCAAAGATATAATTACAGACTTAAATCAAAATTAGTTGCCTTAGAGTTATCTTCGTTGAAATGTATGTCTAAAATGTATTGTGAATATGTATTGTGAATATGGTTTTGTTTACCAAAGTTCTGAATAGCTGTCACCTATAATCCTTTAATTGTCTTGTCCTTGTATCTGAGATGATTGTCTTAAACTTTTAATTGCACCCATTGTTTATGCTTGTTTGGGAAGGTTACTCATCTTCCAGGTGTGTCGGATTCTAGGTACTAATCTCTTTATAATCCCTATCTGTCAGTTAAACGAATCTTCTCGTATTGTCTTTTTCCTCATGTATGTCAGTTCATCTGCTTTTTTCCTTCATGGCATATATCTTTAATTAATAATACACACACACACACACACACACACACACACACACACACACACACACACACACATATATATATATATATATATATATATATATAATATATATATCGAGTAATCATTGTCTAACAATGACATATACTTGGTCTCTATAATATTAATTACAACTGCGTTCTCAAGTCAGAAAAGCGAAGTAAAAGTTCAGTTCACCACCCACCCTGCCAATGAGGGTGAGATATGGAATGTTTTCCTCAGACATATTTCCCCATCTGTGTGAGGTCCTTACCAGAGTCGTATCTCAAAGTGCTCTCTACAGCACCTTGGTGGCGTGGTTGGTATGGTGCTGGTGTCCTACCCCAGTGGTCGCGGGTTCGATTCTCGGCCATTCCATTGAGGAGTGAGAGATGTGTATTTATGGTGATAGAAATTCAATCTCGACGTGGTTCGAAAGTCACGTAAAGCTGTTGGTCCCGTTGCTGAATAACCACTGGTTCCATGCAACGTAAAAACACCTTACAAACAAACAAACAAACAAAGTCCTCTTGGGACAATTTTGACTTTCTAGCCATTAATGTAAAATTGGGCAGAGTTTTCCCTTTTTTTATTCAGGGCAAGGTGCAACCCACACCTGAAAATTGCTTTGCATTCACTCCCCCTAAACTCTTCGATGGCTAACAATAACTGCTGGGCAATAGCTACTGTAGCTTAAGAATTCACACCTTCCCTGACTCAGCTTAACATTTCCAGTCTGCACCCCAGTCAGTTCCTCAATCAACCTTTGACCCTTTTAGCAAGCCCTCAGGTGCGTTTCTGTCAGCTTTGACAATAGCTACCTCCTCTCTCTCTGTGTGAAAACGTGTACCTTGCCCCCAACTTCTAAAATCTTGATACTGGTGCAATTGTTGTTTTCTTGATCTGAGTCTCCAAGATGGAGGAACAAAAGACTGCAACACTATCACTCCCCTAGGAAATCCGAATCACTGCAGGAAGCTGCCGGCTAAGATGCCGCCACTGATGCCAACTCCAGTTTGGGTGGGGTGAAACCCCAAACTCAAATACCCTCCTTCTAGGGAATAAATACACCCTGCTGAGTTCATGCCTTCAAGTACCATACAGTATAGGTCAAGACGCGTAAGAGTACCCACAACAGCCGATCCTCGATTCAAGCCCAGATACCTTGGTATTCAGTCTTAGCTCATGCCAACCATGGCTTAGGCTTGATCCCACACTCAACTGAGTCCTGGACATGGCCAATACTTGTGTCAACTTCCGCCTACAGTCTCATGTCATTCAAGAAGTCCGCACTCCCACAGTGCCATTGAGTACCAAGACTCCACCCTGACCCTCTTCGCTCACTATGCTCCAGACCTCTGCCTGCCCTAGCCTCTCCCATGAGAACCGCACTCTGTCCCAGGACCTGACAGGGGCTATTAAGGCTCCCTTGGGTTACCAGCTAGCTAGTAGACAATGCTACCATTACAAATTGAGTTCCTGCTGAACTCCTCCTACCATTCTTTCCCATTACTTAGCTCCCAGTGGAAGAATCCAGTTCACCCACCCACTATTGTGAAGACCCGCAGCTGACTGACATCCAAAGGAGATAAGGTAAGAAAACCGTAGTTGGTTGCCAGTATTCACCTCTTTATTTTGCACTTAAATTTTACTTGCTGGCAAATTCTCAGTGTCCCAATTCCCGGAAGTTCTTAAAGCCCATTTTAGTATTGATCCCTGCAATGGTGTGTTCCCTTGTTTGCTATATGCTCTCGCCCAGCATTGTGCAATAACAGATCGAGCAAATTACTGTTTTGATATATGTTGGCGTGACAGTGTTATCATTGCTATAAGCATTGCACCACCTCGAACTCTTGTGCCATTATGGTACGTCTTGCAAGCCCAATGCTAGTCCTCTGTTGTGTGCCCCGCATTCGCAGACGCCAGCAGAACCATTGCAAGTCTAACTGCCAGGAAGATCCTGGGGTGCCATATTTGCATGGGCAAAGTGATCATTCACTGTAGTGTTTTACCACTGTACATTGTAATATCTTTTAAGCTATTCCAGTTCATAATACTTAGCGTACTAATTTTAGTTGTAGTGTTCTTTACTTAATTGCTAATTGGCACTAGTGTTCTGTTTTACCTTGTGAAAAACGTAAACTTGAAGTGCCACGGAGACTGATAGGGCTCCTTGTAAAATTCACTCTTCTCATACCCCTATTAAGAATTGTAGTGCCTAATTGTTTCATTGGATTATATCTTGAAACCCTTGTATCTGAAGCATTATGTAGGGTTCCTTTTCCTTTTCTGTTAATGTCTGCCAATCCACCCAGTCAGATTAATCAAGTTGAAAGCGTTGTTACCCCTAAGAGATTTTGGAAGAGTGACCTCCGAGCATTGGTGGCATAACACTATATATATATATATATATATATATATATATATATATATATATATATATATATATATATATATATATGTATATATATATATATATATATATATATATATATATATATATAGCCTATATATATATATATATATATATATATATATATATATATATATATATATATATATTATATATATATATATATAATTTTTCGGCAATATCTGCAAGGCTTTTAGTCAGACAGTGATCCCATTCCAACGCAATGTCGTGCAACATCCCAACAATGAGTTGAGTGGTCTTTGCTAATGAGCTCCACTATGATTTTCAACCTCATTCTCATGTGTTGCCTAAGAATTGTCGTGGGAAATTCGATCTTGGATTGTGAGTATGTGTATGCTTGTTTTTCTGCACCTGTTGTTCGATCGTTCGTATAATGTGATGAGATAGATTGGGCTATAGGCATAATGATTCTACAATGAGATGGTACCAGTAAAATTGCAAAAAAGTAAGTATTAGATACAGAATCAGGGATAATGATACACACAAGAATTCACAGATTTAATTTTAATCGTCATCACAGTCAAGGAATAGCTCATTCTCATTATCGCAGTCAAAAGTGACAATGCTGGGTTCATCAAACTTCGTAGCTCGCCGAAATGAGCCTTCCCACATCTCCCTGAGTGCACATACTAAAAAGTCAGAGTACAATCACATGTTTGCACCCATTTACACATCTATGCAAGTTGGCCATGAGCAGTGTGATTGTAGCCCACCTTCAGTACCCGGCGACAAACCACTTTCTGGGATCGCACGCCAGTGAATATTTATAGTATATTGGTCAGATACTGTATTCTATTCAAAACTGCCAGCCGAGCTAAAGCAGTCATATCCATTAACCATTGCTTCATTACTACACCCAACATTTTTATTCTTAAACGATTAAACAAAATTACTATAGAACAACTGTGTAAGACTTTGTATCTGTGTGCAATCAATTTAGAGAGAGAGAGAGAGAGAGAGAGAGAGGGGGGGGGGAGAGAGAGAGAGAGAGAGAGAGAGAGAGGGGGGGGGGGAAGATGATGGAGTGGGAGGGAGAGAGGTGATGGAAGGATGGGTGTGTAAGGGGGATGGGGGAAAATTATAAATTACAACAGGGTGTTGCAAACATTGTGTTAGAATGTCATCACTGTTCGACTAATAGCCTTGAAGATATTCCTAAAAAACAATGCCACATCGGGTCTTAAATGGTGAGTAGGTCACTATACTTCGGGAAATACTTACACCCAAGGGGAAATATATAACTGATAAGTGCTTCGTATCCAATGGAATTAGAAGCGCTGTCCAGTTTAGAGAGAACAATGCACAGGAGGGCATAAGACGATAGTGACTCTACTGTACATATACCTGTCAGATTCAGGTTTTGTACGTAGAATTGATATCATTCCACCTCCAACATAATAGGCAATTGGTATGTTTAAAACATGAAATAAAACATGAAAGAAATGGGCATTGATTTTGGAAAGTTGCTGGAGTTAGAATGGAAATGTACAGTAAAAGCAAGTGTTGTTTTGACTTTTGAGATATTTTTGACTCTAACGATTTCTCGAACATGAAAACACGACTGGGCCATCAGCCACCTTTAAAAATGTCATTTTAATGCCTATCTAACACCCATTACGGCCATCACCGCTCCTGAATCCAATTAAGACACAGGCCTTAAGCCAGTAATAACTTGCCTCTTTGAGAAAGATGGAAGACCTACTGGGACCACACCCCCTTAAAACCATTGTTCAAACCCCCAGTCAAATTTTACGAAGTCATCGGAGGGATCAGGCCCCTAAAACTCATTAAGTTTCACACTGTCACACATGTGGCCTCCATGACTTGACCTCACACCTGCATACTTATTTTCAAGGTGCCCCGTGCCTGCATCTCCGCCCATGAGCCCAAATCCTCTTGACTCTCCTCCATACCCTTCTCTGCCGGCTTTCCAATGACCTTTTTAGGTGCCTACCATGATTAGCAGTAAGTCCAAAGGAATGAGAGATGTTGCACCTATTTTGACAGATGTAAATAAACACGAGTTCTTGTGACACACAAACTAGCGGCAGGTACTGGGTTTTGGTAACACTTTTCTCTCTCTCTCTCTCTCTCTCTCTCTCTCGTCAGGCACTGGGTTTTAGTAACACTTTCTCTCTCTCTCTCTCTCTCTCTCTCTCTCTCTCTCTCTCTCTCTCTCTCTCTCGTCATACCTCCCCTCCATTTCATTAGGTCATCAATTCAGAGTTAGATCTACAAAAATATGCATTTATCTAAAAGCAAAGTATTAACTGAATAACTCAGGTTCTTAACAGGATGATTAAATGGAATGATAACTCAAAGTTCAAATAACTCAGATAATCCCCGGTAATTAACAGTCTATACAGTAATTAGTCAACACCATTCCTCCAAAGAATAATTCTCATTCTTCTCCAATTAAAGTTCCCCCTACCAGAACCATTCCCTCCACTAGAATCGCCTGTAAGAAGAGCAGGAGAACAATGATAAGCATACACAATTGTAAATAAAAAGTCAAAAGATCAAACAGCTGAAATTATAAACACATTCCCAAACAATGACTCCAAGTCATGAACTGAGATATTAAAAATATACACAAACTGGAGAGAAAAATAAATTCAAACTCGCCCATGATAAATAAAACTTACGTCAGCGATGGCTAACGACTAAAAATGGAAAAGAAAAAATAAATGGCACTGATAACTTTTCCTGTGACACCTGTAACCTCTGTGACTCACGTAGACAAAAAATGTCATCAGTTCCTCCCATATTCACAAAAGAAACATCACCACCCTTAATAATCATTACAACACCCCCGTGTTAGTATAAAAAGAATTAATACCAGTATCAGAATTATCAGTATCAGAATTCGCCAGTATCAGTAGTATCACCAAATATTAGCAAATATTAGTACTCACTAGTATCACCAAAATTGCTATCATCAAATTCACCAAAATTCACCAGAAATTGGTATCATCACCCATAAAATTATTGGCACATTCCCCAAAAATTATTAACACCATGACTCTGACAGATTCCCCCCAAAATATCTCCATTAATGATAATTCTACTTAAGTACACCACCCCCGCGTAAAATATCTCCGGTAATAAATATCTCTGGTAACACCAGTAAAAGCATTAATATTGCTATTTCCCCAGTATTTATCACGATTGCCACACCCCATAACTCTAAAATAATTACCACTCATCACTCCCCGGTATCATCACAAATCATCACCACTCAGCAATATCAGGCACCCATTCATCACCAATGGCATCACCATTCACCACCATTTTAAAGTAATCTCCACATCTCAAACAAATCTCCATTAAAAAATAATCTCTGAATCCCCAATTATAACTATGCCCTCTAATATTGCGTAAAAGCATTCTACAAAGCATAAGGAAAACTTGCACCACATTCATATGTATTTCATTTCCATTTTCTCTTCACTCAAGAGAAGGGAAAAATCATTCTAAAATAAACCCTACGGGCATATCATATCATCGCCCAGTCGTTATCAGCTGATTCCATGGAATTGAAATTTCCTATTCAAGGGCAAACTCGCCCCCCTTACCCCGACACAAAGAAAAAAAAAAGTTCACCCCCACTAAAAAAAAAGGAGCTTCATCCTCCCCGTCAAGCATTCCCCCATGGAAGACAACGGTCGCCTCCCCTTGTACTACCCCTTGGTTGCTCAGCACAAATTGCACTGACTGGGTATGCATGAGCGGGCGCTCTCTCCCAGAGGCAAAATCACAGTGTTGCATGTATGAAAACTATTCATATACACACGTGTGTATTAAAACAAAGACAAATGCTTCTTTTCTAAACATGCGCTAAGATAAAACTTATCACTTTCTGCAACTTTGAGGGAAATATATGGTAATCTGAACTGCCTCTTTAAAATAGTTCACACACAAAATTGAAAAAAAAACCAGGGCCTCAAAAAAAAACACATCGTAACACTTACGCCTTCAAATGAGAGAAGATCAACCCGGAATTTGCGCAATTACAAACACGCGAATCTAGTTGGCACAACGCAAACGCACTCAGTGAGAAAACACTGGACGACCGTTCACACATAAGCTAGACTGAGTCACTCATCCTAGCGAGCGTCTTGGGACGGGCGAATTTGCTGAGCCTAATAGAATTTCTTTCTCTCAGTACCAGAGCCCACTGATGAATAAATCTCATCACCTGTCACCTACTAACTGAAATCTCACATTTCCACAACCAGACACTAAGAAAACAGCATTTTTAAGCTGATACCAATCTCAAAAAAAGGCTTGTCTTGTTCAAACATCGCTGCACACCACTAATAATGGAGCCGACGTCTCCGTTATTCATTTTGGTAGCGAAGGCCAAAGCGACAGGCACTGGGTTTTGGTAACACTTTCTCTCTCTCTCTCTCTCTCTCTCTCGTCATACCTCCCCTCCATTTCATTAAGTCATCAAAGCAGAGTCGGAACTACAAAAATATGCATTTATTTAAAAGAAAAGTATTAACTGAATAACTCAGGTTCTTAACAGGATGATTATATGGAATGATAACTCAAAGTTCAAATAATTCAGATAATCCCTGGTAATTAACAGTCTATACAGTAATTAGTCAACCATTCCTCCAAAGAATAATTCCCATTCTTCTCCAATTAAAGTTCCCCCTACCAGAACCGTTCCCTCCACTAGAATTGCCTGTTAGAAGAACAGGAGAACAATGATAAGCATACACAATTGTAAATAAAAAGTCAAAAGATTAAATGAAATAGAACATCTTTACAAAACATCAAAAATACAGTCAAGCCACACCTTTGGCCAAAGCGCAGTAATTCTTACCCATTTTCAGCCAGTTTCACTTCACCAAATAAAAGAGACGTTGGCAGAGCCATCCCGGCATCTGCCTTCTCTCCCCGTAACGGTCTTTATGGTTCAGGCTAATTACATGCTATTACGAACGAAAGAGGCTCACACGTACACACAAACTCACACCCATCGTTCACGCCCTGAAACTGCTAGAAACCAGTTTCAAAGTCACCTCTGACGAACGCCCATAACGACAGACAAGCATTGACCTGCTTAGGTAAGGATCTTAATGTCACACCACCCAACAAGACATATCAGCATTCCTAAGCCGAGATGTTCTCTGTCTCCATGGGAAGCTAAAAACGATGATTCCCAATTTCTGAGGAATGTCAAAGCACGTGACATACAACAATGTCTTATACATATCATATCATATTATACTGTCAATCTTTATATGTTACATATATATTATATGGGCCGGCATGCCCTCTTAAATCACATTTTGCCCTAGCCTTTCAGTGCGGCAATCCGCCCTACCCTACCGACCCAACACTGCTATACTGCTGTCTTGCCGAAGATCTTATCTGATAGTTTACACTTCACACTTCTACTATACTGTCTGGAGCCAGGACTCTGCTTGATGTCCTACGCTGACACCCATCTTAAACTTAAAGCTGTAACCTTGAAGTACTTGAGCACTGCTCGATGTGAAATCCGGAGCGCTCTCCAACTTTATTCCTTAGTGAAGACCTGCAAACGATGAGGCCCTTCCTCTGACATTCGTCCACGGACTAAGGTAATTGAATTGGAAGTTGGTTGTCAGCCTTCACCTCCTATTCCTTTCACTCATTCCTTGTTCCACTTGTTCTCCTATTCCCATGATCCTATTATTCTGTCTCCTTCAGAGACCCCAGTGATTTTCTACTGTGCATTTGTGACATCTTTTAGTTCATTGTGAAAGTGTTAAGATTTTCATTGGTCATGTTTACAGTAATCAAGTAATTTAGCATTCATTCAATATGAAATATGTCATATCTTGCATTTTCATTTAAGCATTGATCAGTAATGTAAATCAGTTACGTAAACTTCTCCATTGTTATCCTGTGTGTTACAACGTTACCTGCTTCGTAGATTCGTGTAGACTTCATCATTGTGTGCTGTCTTCTGTAGTTCAACAATGGCCCTATTCACATTTACTGCCGGTGCCATTCTTCAGGACAAGATTCTTGAGATCTCAGTGGAAGCAATCCTTGCCTATAGAGCTCCACCTTATGTAGTATGTTTAATTCTATTGTTGTTTTATGCACCATATTTACTCACCAGATATAGTGTTTTTGTTTGCAACCCAGTAGCGTATTGTTTCTTGATATTGTACATAAATCAGTCACTACTGACTTATGTACAATATCAAGAAACAATACGCCCATGGGTTGCAAGCAAAAACACTATGTATGATGCCACGGAACTAGTGAGAGCTCCTGTAATTTTGTTATTCTTCTGATTACCTTAATGAATTATATTTCTAGTGGACATAATACGTTCACCTTCAATCTTTTAATAGTGTTTTGTGAAAGATTTCACTAAAGGTACATATTCTTATTTTCTGTTCACACGAGGTAGGTGCCCCATCCCGTAATTTGTCATTTCCAAAGCAGACATCACCTACCTTTTTTTTGAATCCTTAGCGATCAAGAAGTTTGTTCCCTCTTTGAGAAAATTATTCCTCATCTACAACCCTGTACATATTAACCCCACCCTATTTTATGTTTACTGTTTTTTCATTCAGCAACTGAACATAGAGGAACAATGTCTGTTAGTTTAAATGTTGTACTTCTTTCTCTCTTTAGCAATTCTATTTTAGGGTTACCTTTTGTACTGATGTTTTACTTTATCACAATTTATTTGTACATTCATACTAACATTTCTTGCTGTATTTGTATATTTTACTTTGTATTTTCAGCCTAGAGGAAGAGACAAGGATCTTGAAACGAAGGACGTGATGAAGAAAGGGAAAACCATGTAACAAGCTTGTCTGGTTTAGTGCCTTCTTGTGTATTTTGTGGAGAAATAGCTTCGCTCTCATACTGATGTACATATATTATAGGACGAAGTTATTGTCACCGGTCGGTGACGGTAACCTCGCCCTCGCCGTTATTTTCACCATTTCAATTTTAGTTTCTGAGAAATAAGGTTTCAAGAGGTTCACATGTATCTTCCTTTGTCGCTTTCTCCTTTCTGGTGTTTCAATCACATAAGTTTTATCACTTAACTTTCTCAATTATCTTGTAAGAACCTTGAAATTTATTGGTTAGGGAAAATCTCTTGACTTACTTTCAGATTTTCTAAAGAGAATTTTATAATCTCTTTCAACCTTTTCCTTAAGTTCTTCACATACTCTCCTTGGATATCCTCTGGATTTTCTTCCTAATTTTCTGCAAGAATCTTCAATGGTCCTCTCACTTCTCTACCCTGTATATATTAACCACACCCTATTTTATGTTTACTTTTTTTTATTCAGCAACTGAACTTCGAGGAATAATGTCTGTTAGTTGAAATATTGTACTTCTTTCTCTTTTTAAAAATTCTATTTTAGGGTTACCTTTTGTACTGATGTTTTACTTTATCACAATTTATTTGTACATTCATACTAACATTTCTTACTGTATTTGTATATTTTACTTTGTATTTCTAGCCTATAGGAAGAGACAAAGATCTTGAAACGAAGGATGTGATGAATAAAGGGAAAACCATGTAACAAGCTTGTCTGGTTTAGTGCCTTCTTGTGTATTTTGTGGAGAAATAACTTCGCTCTCATACTGATGTACATATATTATAGGACAAAGTTATTTTCACCGGTCGGTGACGGTAACCTCGCCGTTATTTTCACCATTTCAATTTTAGTTTCTGAGAAGTAAGATTTCAAGAGGTTCACATGTATCTTCCTTTGTCGCTTTCTTCTTCCTGGTGTTTCAATCACATAAGTTTTATCACTTAACTTCTCAGTTATCTTGTAAGGACCTTGAAATTTATTGGTGAGGGAAAATCTCTTGACTTACTAAAAATTCTCTAAAGAGAATTTTATAATCTCTTTCAACCTTTTCCTTAAGGTCTTCACATACTCTCCTTGGATATCCTCTGAATTTTCTTCCTAATTTCTACAAGAATCTTCAACGGTCCTCTCACTTCTCTACCAAAAATCATCTCATTAGATGAACATCCCATGCTTTCTTGATAAGCATTTCTAACTTCCAATAACATTAAGGGCAAACCAAAATCCCATTCTCTTCCTGACTCAGAACAATACTTTGTCAGCATACATTTATTTGTCTGGTGGAACCTTTCCAAGGCTCCTTGAGTCTCTGGATGATAAGCAGTTGATAACTGTTGTTTCACTCCTAACAAAATTCATCACATCCTGGAATAACTTGGAAGTAAAATTGGTCCCTCTATCACTTTGTACTATTGCTGGTATACCAAACTTTCAGAAAAACTCCACTAGTTTTTCAGCAACTATCTTGGCAGATATGTTTCTAACAAAGATCGCCTTTGGATATCTTGTCACAGGACATACTAATGTTAACAAATATTCATTTCCCTTCTTCGTCTTCGGCAGAAGTCCAACCATATTTATAATCCAGCTATCTGGCAGGTATGACACTCATGACAGAACCTGCTAACATCTCTGTGAAGTCCAGGCAGAAAAAATATCTCATGATCTTCTCCACAGTCTTCCTGATTCCCATATGTCCAGACTCATGAGCTACTGCTACCACTTGCTTCCTTAATGGTTATGGAATCAAACTGATGATATTCGCCCCATACAGCATCTCCTGGTATATCTGCAGTTCTATGCTTCCTCATCAGCAAATCTTCCTTTAGATAAAAACAGTTAGGAGTCTGTTGCATCTCATCTTGATCAACAACTCTGATGAACAAGTCAGCTAACAATGCATCCTTCTTCTGCATGTCCAACTTCAAGGTTTGAACTATCAATATCTGTTAACTCAGCTACTGTAGGTTCACTGCTGTCTTCAGGTACACTCTGACTACTCTGAGTCTCTTCAGGAACAGGAACAACAGGTTCTTCTTCTTCTTCTTCTTCTTCTTCTTGAGAAATTTTTTCTTGGTCAGCACTAGGGGAAACATCTTTAGAAGAGTTGTTCCCTGGAACAACTCTTCTAAGCTCATAGATCCTTCACTCGATCCTTCTAGGGTGTGTAAATCCTCAGTTTCTTCACTTACAGGCATAGTCCTCTTCATACTTCTGGAAACCGGGGGGGGGGGGGGGGGGGGGGGAGGGGAGGGGTTATTCTTCTCTAACTCATACCGTTGGACTAATCCTCAACGGTTTGTCTGTCACTACAGGACAAGGAACAAATGACACTCCACCAACTTCATTACCCAGCAGAACATGTACACCTTCCACAGCCAATGAGTCCTTCACAGCAAAATCAACATTCCTTGTCACTAATTCACTGCTCAGCCACTCTCTGTTTGAGGTTACATTTCCACTGGTTGCTAAACACTCAGCTTGTTTAGTTTCAGTCTTCTCTGGAGTCTGATTCTTCCCCACACTACTCTTCTTAGTTTGTTTCACCTGGTCACCTTTTACTACTCGACCAACTGGCTTTGACAGCTGTTGATTCCGGTAACACTCTTGACTGAAGTGTCCTGCTCTTCCACGCTTGAAACAGACAACATTAGGCTTCTGTAACTGTCTTGAATAATTGGATGAGGATTTCACCATAGCTTGCTGAGGTGTATTACCTTGTGTATTCTTAGTAGGATCACTTGTAGGTTTCCCACTAAATTTGTTCATGAAACTTGGATGAGGCTTAAAACCTGGGTGTTGTTGATTCTGGTACTTGACATTATAATTTCTTTTGCTACTGATTATATTATAATCTTCACTCAGTGTAGCAGCCTTGTCAAGTTTCTTAACCTCTCACTCTCCTAAATGGGCTCTTATATGTTAAGGAATTCCCCTAAGATATTGTTCAAGAACAACTAATTTAACTTTCGCAGCCTCCAACCATCGTTTAAAACACCATCTCACTTTATATACATAATCTAAGAAGGTTACCTTCTCATCTTTTCTTAATTAAATTTCTGAATCTTTCATTGTAGTACTCTGGGGTCATCTGCTAAACTTGTTACACATTGTGTTTAAGTACCCTGCAGTCTTTACACTGCTCAGCTGTTCAGGCTAAATAAACACTTCTCCCTTTATCAATCAAGACACTTTGTAGCAAAAATGATCATTTATCTTCTGGCCATCCCATACCTGAAGCGACTTTTTTTTAAAGTGATCAAAGAATTCATCTGGAGCTTCTTCAGTAAACTTAGGGATTAACTTCTGTACTCTTACTAGGTAATGTGGATCTAGCTCTTATCAATTCCATTTCCCTTTCAAACCTTATTCTTGCTCTTTCTTCTTCTGCTGCTTTTTCTTCTTCTCTCTCTCTTCTTTCTTGATTCTCCCTGTCTGCTCTTTCTCTTTCAGTTCGCATTTTCTCTCTTTCAGCCTGTATTTTCAGCTTAATCAAATTCTCTTCTGCTTCAATGTATCTAAGTTCTAACTCTGGATCACCTTTCTCTTTCTTTTCTTCTTGCTTATTTATAAGATCAGCACGTGCTACATTCAATAACTCTTGAGCTAATTCTAACTCATCTTCATCAGTAATTCTACCAGAATCTATCAATGTGGCTTCAGATAACACTTGGATGGTAGGAGCTGCTAAAAATTGCTCAACATTGAACTGAGCCATTTTCTCTAAGTTATCAACGAACAATTCAATACAATACATGCAAAAATAAACAACTATATGGTCGCTCTCCTAACAAAATATATCCCTAACACCACCAGTATAAACTAAAGTGATAATGCGATCTGTTTTCCTAGGTCTGGGTACCATTTAAACCTGTGATGAAGCATCCAAATATCTGGTCATTACACTTACCAATGAAAATTTGTTACCTCACAGCAGCCACACACTTTCATCTTCATCACAGATAAAATACGACTGATTACTCTAAAGGCAACAGCGATACATTAAAAAAATTTATTAATCATGCGAGAAATCAACAACTTTAAAAGTTTAATTATTTCCCCCCTGGTTCTAACTCACTTCAGTACAATTGAAGAAAACAGCCCAATTACCACTTTATATTTCTACCTTAACAATATTAAATATACTTGTGAAAAAAGAAAACTCACAAAAATTTTAAGTACAAAAATTTATTATTAAAGTTAAAATTCATAAGTGAAATTCACAATCTCTGGTAAATTTACTACTACTTAAAAACAACACAAAATTTAATTAATTCTTGAATTAATTATTAAGCAAAATTAAATCCAAATTAATTGATCATGAAAGTAAATAATTAAGGAATTAAATTATTCAAGTAAAATTTAAAATGTTAAGTACTAATTACAATTTGAAAAGAATTCTAAGTAAATGCAAAATAATTCACAAGTGTTAAACAAAAAATTAGAATTTAAAAAGAATTCTAAGTAAATGCAAAGTAATTCACAAGTGTTAAAGTCAATTAAATATATAATGATTGATTAATGAAAACACTTAAGTTAATCAAACACATTGTGCATGTAAATGTAAACACAGAGAAATGTGGAAAATACCAAAATTGCAAAAACATTAAGAAGACAATCACACAGAATATATAAAAAACACAGTTTAATAAGAAAAATGGATAAATGTACAAACAAAATTCATTAACACAAAAATGTGAAAAAATGGCAAAAAGTTCCCCTGAAATAGCCTAAATACTTTTTATGTTTAAGTTTAGGGCACTGAACTTATTTAATAACTCTTACCTTAAGGTATACTAATTTTACAAGGCCTTTTTCGAAATCACCAATAAACACTTACACACGAGGTGCCTGTTACACACTTTTACAACGTCTGTTCAGATTCACAAAGAAGCACCAAGCAATTAAATAAATCTAAAATTCATGAGTAACCAAGCACTAAGTATAAAATCTTTACATCAATGTAAAATCAAAATTCTCTCTCACAGAGAGAGAGAGAGAGAGAGAGAGAGAGAGAGAGAGAGAGAGAGAGAGAGAGCGGCATCAGCACTCTTCCATGCAACACAAGAGTTAGTCTCAGAATGACATTTCTTTCTTCTATGGTAGTTAACTGATCTGCGATGGTTCTGACCCAATGGCTGGGCAAATGCTTTTGGGAAGGAGACAACTACGATCATAAAAATTCTCTTTCAAAACGACAGAGAGAGAGAGAAAGTGGGGTTACAACTATAAATTATATTAATTATTACATGATTTAAGAAAATTAAAGTCTCTTAAAATAAAAGGAATTATTATAGAATTTTCTCGAATGAAATTAGTGTCGCCATTTCTGTAAGTGACATCACAAACTTTTTCCATTTCATATTTAAGGTACTTACGAGCCAACAAATTCTCTTTTGACAAATCGAGAGATATACCAGTTAATATTTCATTAATATTGAGCAGTTTCAATAGAAAATAATCTCTCATTACTGAAATGAAATGAAAGGTATCAGATGTACGTGAAACGTTTATGCAGAATCTTACGAAAGATGAAGCAACCTCACATGACTTCTCGACAAAGACGAACAAGTTTAAGACAGTCATGTGCCTTGCATTATTGTTTGAAAAAACATTAGAACCACGCCGGCCCTCAAGTGACGAGTGACAAGTCTGCTCTTGCGAACAAGCAAATTTCTCTCTCTGTTCACATTCTGCGTTATTCCTCAACGTTAAATTATGTTTTTTTTTTTTTTTTTTTTGTGAATTCTGAGAACACATTATTAGAACATAATAACTCTAAGCAAAAATAATACTGAATCTGAAAATACTGCAAACACTTTTACAATACTTCATATAAGTACTGAGGGGAAGTTATGCATTGCGAGAGCGACAGCACAAGAATATAAACACATATGTATGAAGTAATAAAGTCCACACTTTTGTAAGATGTGTATTAAAAAATTCTTATACGACGGGAGCTTTCGTCTACTTGATACTTAACAAGGAAAACTTAGTACGGCTGGCTGATGAGGTCTACTGATCAAGTAGACGAAAGCTCCCGTCATATAAGAATTTCCTAATAAACATCTTACATAAGTGTTGACTTTTATTACTTCATATATATGTGTGTATATTCTTGTGCTGTCGCTCTCGCAATGCATAACTTCCCCTCAGTACTTATATGAAGTATTGTAAAGTGTTTGCAGTATTTCAGATTCAGTATTTATTTTTGCTTAGAGTTATTATGTTCTAATAAGTGTGTCAGTTAAATTCACCAAAAAAAAAAAAACACAATTTAACGTGAGGAATAACGCAGAATGTGAACAGAGAGAGAAATTTGCTTGTTCGCAAGAGCAGACTTGTCACTCGTCAGTTGAGGCCGCGTGGTTCTAATTTTTTTCACGTTATGGTGATTTTTATGACACATAACATAAATACATATATATATATATATATATATATATATATATATATATATATATATATATGTGTGTGTGTGTGTGTGTGTACATATATACACACATATATAAATTTATACATATATGTATGTATATGAATATATATATATATATATATATATATATTATATATATATATACATACATACATAATATATATAGTATATATATATATATATATATATATATATATATATATGCTTAAAAAATAGTAGCTCCTTGACGATGTCTGAATAAAGACGAAAGCGCTTGGATTTCTGACTATCATTTCCCGTGGTATTCGCTTATAAATATATATATATATATATATATATATATATATATATATATATATATATATATATATATATATATGTACATATATCACACATATATAAATTTATATATATATGTATGTATAGTATATATATATATATATATATATATATATATATATATATATATATATATATATATATATATACACATATATATATAATTTATTTCGAGACTCTCATGGCGCTGACGTCGACGGAAACGGCAAGTACCTTTGTAAAACCTCAGATGCAAAAGCCGTTACATGACAATTGCGAGATGAACAAGACATCTTCCTTTTTAAAATTAGTGAGAGCGAATTACGATGATCGAGAACAAAGGACGAAAGGAACAAAGAGAAAATAGTCCGAGAGGGGATGAGAAAGTCTTGGCCGTCTACTTCTGATGTCTTAGATTTCCACCCAAATACTCATTAAAGCCGTGGAAGACTCCGTGACAAAGACTCACAATGGCAGGCGTGGGGCAGAAGTGTGTGGAGCGGCGGGTGCAAGCGGTGGGTGACTGTGGGCGTGAATGGGCGTTGGGTCTTAAACAGGGTGCGCCGTGCTACTCGATCAGCCTTTTTTGGGTGATCCACCTCGCGATTTTTAGCTCCCAGGAGGGTCCGTGAAAAGAGGAGTTACTGTTGGGGACGACTCTCGGTGGCTGCTTGTAGAGAGAAGTCTCAGTCTCCCGTGACTGAAAGGAATGGCGAGTTCATCTCGACGTGTCTGTCCATCCGTCGACACAGATGAATGAATTATGAGTGATGGCTCTTCGGTCCTCACTCCAACTCAGTTTTGCTCACGTCATTTACTTTTGGGATGAGGTTGTTAGCCTAATACTAAAAGGATCTCATTGAAACGGGATGGTATCTCGCGGAGTTATTAAAAAAAGTTACAAGAATTCAAAGACAAACAGTCCTCATTAAGTATGCGTGAAAAAATGACAATGAGTGTCCTTGAAAGCTTGGGAATTTTTTTAATAAATAACTCCGATAGGTACCATCCAGGTTGAATGAGTTCCTTTTAGTAATACACACACATCACACATTATATATATATATATATATATATATATATATATATCTATATATATATATATATTATTCAAAATTCCACCTCGTCTCCTCCCAGAAAATACAATTACATTGAAAATTTAGGCCTTGACTAGAGGACGAGGGGTTTGAACAAAGAAAAAAAAGTTGAAAAACTAAACTAAACAAAAAAAGTAGAAAAACTAAGGCATAAGGCCGGTTTTACTGAAGAGGGAGGAATTTACAGAAAAGCTGGACTCTAGTTTTAAAAGCACTATATTTACATAAATTTACAGAGGTCCAGGAACACAAGGGCAGGTGAAACTGCTTTCCAGTCCACCCCAGCAAGTGGTGGGAGCAGTCCGGCCCCGCTTTAAGGAAACTTTGCGCAACGGAGCAAAATGGCAAGCTTCGCTTCGAAGGATTTCCAAGTTCTACCACAGCCAGGCACAGCATTTGTCTGCATATAGAGGGGCATAGGCATAAGGCAGGGAGGCACACGAGGGCGGACTTTACTCACTGTTTTCTCTCAATCAAAAGGCCACTCAGAGGGAAATGAAATGACTGGGAAATTTATGCAGCAGAAACTATTTTGTGGCTTAAATTCACAAGGGGAATGTTACTAGTATCACAGGGGAGTAATTACAGAATTGAGCCCAGATGGCAAAGGGGAATGAAACACTGCACAAGTCGCCTTGGAAAATGAGATGAAATACAGACAAAGATAAAACAATTCCCTGGTTGAAATGGAATTTCCCTTACAGTACCTTTAGTGATGATGCTGGTTGTCTTCTCCTTGAAGTCTCGACACTATGGACTTATAAAAATATACTTGGGCTTCCCAAAGCATGGGAAAGCCAGGCCCAGGAGTAGCGTCTGGTAGGGGGTAATTCCAAGCACCAATGGGAGAAGAGATAGCTTTTTCAAAAGAAAAAGGAGAATGGATTCCTCCAAAGTCGAAGGGGCAACTCGTATAGATTCTTTAAACTTGGGTAAAAGACTGTTTTTTTTTCCTTGGTTCTGGCTTAAATCTTGATCACCTCCCCATTCTAGAGGAGATTTCAACCCTGGACGGGTTGGAATGGACAAGACAAGCTAGAAACAAGGACCAATTGCAATATAGATTACTGAGACTTCCACTCTCCCTTGAGTGGACTTATAATATAAGCAATATTCAATATCTGCCAATTATAATATTCATGAATTCTTACTCAACAGGCAGAGAATTAAGCAAAATGAAGTGTGATTTGACTAAAGATTAACTTTCTATATTCAAATAAGAATACACTTTAAGTAACATCTTCACTGAACAATCAAGGTCTTGAAACTTGGTTGTATATGAAATTAACAACTACAGTTTTGGTAAACAGTAAACGAAAGATTTCACTTCTCTCGAAACTACAGCAAAGGAGCAGTTACAGCAAAATAGGTGTTACGCAAAAAGCGAAAAAAAAGAATTTTTTTTTCAAACACACATTTATTAAGATACACTAAAAAGTGAAAAAAATTATTTTTTCAGACACAACAGGATATTATTATTATTATTTTTTTTTTTATAATTAACCACGTCTACTAAAATAAAAATGTGGGCGCCAAATATGACAGGAAATGCTACGAGAAAGGGAATTATGTTTTTTTTTCTTGTAGCATTTGTAGACATGATTGTCTCAAAAAATTATATTTTTACTTTTTAGTGCATTTTAATAGAAACATGTTTAATTTTTTTTATTTTCTTATTTTATACTTTTTAATTTTGAAAGAAATCGTAACCGATTTACGATCGTAGCTAACGAAATCGAGCCAAAGAAGGTTTGAAAACTCCGTACAGTTATTAAGTTATCTTTACCGAGTCAAAGAAGATATGAAAAATCCGAATAGTTTCTTACAAATCCTGAGATATAGGTAGAGGTCACTGTAGGGCCATTAGAGGTCACTGCTGACCTACTGATCATGTAAGGTTGTCTTGTCACCGGGACTGAGTAGCCATACAGAATTTCAAGTCCACCGGACGAGGGGAACAGGTCGAAAATTGAGTTACAAGATTTCACCCAGACAAACAGACACAGACAAAAAGCAAGTTAAATAAAAGCGTACAACATAAAAAAGAGCCCAGCCTTTTGCAAGCACGTTACATACTCATAGAGAGAAGGGCAAAGTGGCTTTTCAGCAGACTGGCATAGCAGCCATTGCAAATCAGCCGGGTAAGTACTGACCAGACTAAATACTATTAAGGGGCACCAAGTGAGGTCGGTGCTGTAGCAAACACATCGCTGACTGGCAACCAGCGATGGTCACCATCTATGTAACGACCAAACCCAACGAAGCTCACCTTTACTAACAATGTCTATCAAAATAAATACATCATTTTGATATTTAATAACACTACAGACTGCTTTCGTGATTAAAAAAATAATAACTGCTTCTAATATTATTGCAATATAAAGGTTGTTTGTACTGGCTTTGTCATTACCAAAGATTTTACCAACTCGTGAAAGTAATTCAGGCTTTATTGTGACCCTTAGCTATTCACATCAGACCCAGTATGGTCGACCTGCTGTAAGTTGCTTTCAGCAACTACATGGTACTAAAGATAAGTTCGTCCCTTCTCTCCAGCAGGGCTTGGCACCAGTATGAACGCACACATTCGGATTGGAGAGTGAACATGTTCATTTGGAGAATGCAAACCTCCGCCAAGGCTGAGCAATCCAAGCCTGAAAAGGTTCCCTCTTCCCAAAAGTGACTTTCCTACTCCCTCCTAAAACCTAACTGCGCGTTGACAGCCACGAAGTCCACCTTCTGTTCAATGTTCGCCAAAATCAGGAAAACCTTTTGCGTGATCGTTGCCAACAAACAGACAAATGAAGCAAATGAACGAAGCCAGCCACATAACTTCCTTTTCGGAGGTTATAAGAACAAGTTTCCAGTACGATGTAAAACGGCATCCAAGAATATTCTTTACTGAAATATGAATGTTCATCTCATTGATTGCCTAGCTTTTAATATTCTGGATAACAAAAATAATCCTGCTTTTTTTATTGTCTTATACTTTGATGGTCTCATTATTGTCCTAAATATATGATCATGACTTGCAGTCCATCGGACTTAGCATTTATGAAATGATCACTCTGATCAAAACCACTGGCGTAGTCAATATTTTAATATTCAATCCTTTTCTTTTCTCCAACCAAAATTGAAGAGTAAGGACAATACACTGCCGATCTGGAATCGACCTTCCTAAAAATAAAGTATCTTTCAACAGTCAAGGTCTATGTAACTTTTTTTTCCAAGAGAGAGAGAGAGAGAGAGAGAGAGAGAGAGAGAGAGAGCTTTTTAACAATCACCACGCACCTGGTGGTTTAAGAAAGATCGTTATCGAAAATTTTCCCTTCTCCCTCTATCTCCCAAACCCCACCCAGGCGACCATTCTGGAGTATTGTAATCGTCCCGGCGCAGCATCAGATTAAGAGCGAGATCCGAGCGATAGAGCCATCGGCCTCCAATTGGCGAATATTGTTTCGAACCCCGATGTGTCGGACGCTCGAAGCGAGTTTCGTAAACAATCGCCGAGATAAGGACGATGAGAAAAGGGTTCGGAGTCGCGTCCTCCTCACTTGGTGGTGCAATTCTGGCTGCGTATGTTTCGATAACTTAATGTGCACATGAAGTGTGCACTAGGCATCCTCCTCGCATACATGATGACGCTTGTGTACTGTATTCACATGTTGTTGCATTATTTTTTCTCTGCGGTTATAAACACACACACACACACATTTTATATATATATATATATATATATATATATATATAAATATATGTATATATTAAATATATGTATATATATATACATATACACACACACACACACACACACATATATATATATATATATATATATATATATATATATATATATATATATATATATATATACTGTATAATACATCAAAATGATAAAAACTCATGTACACATTATATATATGTATATGTATCTGAATATATATATATATTATATTATATATAATATATATATATATTATATATTAAAGTGTAGCATACAGATCTATCTATAGTATATATAGATATATATATATTTATATGCCTATATAATATATATAGATATATATATATATATATATATATATATTATATAATATATATCAATTCAAGCTACAAATGTCCTTTAATATCTAAATTCACTTTACCTGCCAAATGATATATTTTCATATATGTACCGAAGGGAATTTTTTAGTTGATAATAATTTCGTCCCCCCATGGGATCGAAACACCGTCCAAGTGGACGGGGACGAAATCAGGACAGTCAGTGACGCTATCCAATCAGCCAACAGAGACGCTATAAGTTCCATATCGATTCTGACCTTACAAATCACCCTCGACCTCGGTGCTTTCGTAATTAGAATCGATATGGAACCCCGTCTACCATGTTAGCCAATTCGAGCGTTTGACAGCACGTAGCCTTTTGTTATGAATAATTATACCATCGAACCGTGAATCCATTTTATATATCAATTCAAGCTACAAATGTCCTTTAATATCTAAATTCACTTTACCTGCCAAATGATATATTTTCATATATGTACCGAAGGGGAATTTTTTAGTTGATAACAATTTCGTCCCCCCATGGGATCGAACCACCGTCCAAGTGGACGGGGACGAAATCAGGACAGTCAGTGACGCTATCCAATCAGCCAACAGAGACGCTATAAGTTCATATCGATTCTGACCTTACAAATCACCCTCGACCTCGGTGCTTTCGTAATTAGAATCGATATGGAACCCCGTCTACCATGTTAGCCAATTCGAGCGTTTGACAGCACGTAGCCTTTTGTTATGAATAATTATCACATCGAAACCGTGATCCATTTATATATCAATTCAAGCTACAAATGTCCTTTAATATCTAAATTCACTTTACCTCCCAAATGATATATTTTCATATATGTACCGAAGGGGAATTTTTTAGTTGATAACAATTTCCTCCCCCCATGGGATCGAACCACCGTCCAAGTGGGGGGACGAAATTGTTATCAACTAAAAAATTCCCCTTCGGTACACATATGAAAATATATCATTTGGGAGGTAAAGTGAATTTAGATATTAAAGGACATTTGTAGCTTGAATTGATATATAAATGGATCACGGTACGATCGTGATATGAATCAATACAAAGGCTACATCTAACAAAGGCTACGTGCTGTCAAACGCTCGATTGGCTAACATGGTAGACGGGGTTCCATATCGATTCTAATACGAAAGCACCGAGGTTGAGGGTGATTTGGTAAGTCAGAATCGTATAAATTATAGTGTCTCGTGGCTGATTGGATAGCGTCACTGACTGTCCTGATTTCGTCCCCGTCCACTTATGGACGGTGTTCTTTCGATCCCATGGGGGGACGGAAATTGTTATCAACTAAAAAATTCCCCTTCGGTACATATATGAAAATATATCATTTGGGAGGTAAAGTGAATTTAGATATTAAAGGACATTTGTAGCTTGAATTGATATATAAATGGATCACGGTTCGATGTGATAATTATTCATAACAAAAGGCTACGTGCTGTCAAACGCTCGAATTGGCTAACATGGTAGACGGGGTTCCATATCGATTCTAATTACGAAAGCACCGAGGTTGAGGGTGATTTGTAAGGTCAGAATCGATATGAACTTATAGTGTCTCTGTTGGCTGATTGGATAGCGTCACTGACTGTCCTGATTTCGTCCCCGTCCACTTGGACGGTGGTTCGATCCCATGGGGGGACGAAATTGTTATCAACTAAAAAATTCCCCTTCGGTACATATATGAAAATATATCATTTGGGAGGTAAAGTGAATTTAGATATTAAGGACATTTGTAGCTTGAATTTGATATATAAATGGATCACGGTTCGATGTGATAATTATCATAACAAAAGGCTACGTGCTGTCAAACGCTCGTATTGGCTAACATGGTAGACGGGGTTTTCCATATCGATTTCTAATTACGAAAGCACCGAGGTTGAGGGTGATTTGTAAGGTCAGAATCGATATGAACTTATAGTGTCTCTGTTGGCTGATTGGATAGCGTCACTGACTGTCCTGATTTCGTCCCCGTCCACTTGGACGGTGGTTCGATCCCATGGGGGACGAAATTGTTATCAACTAAAAAATTCCCCTTCGGTACATATATGAAAATATATCATTTGGGAGGTAAAGTGAATTTAGATATTAAAGGACATTTGTAGCTTGAATTGATATACAAATGGATCACGGTTCGATGTGATAATTATTCATAACAAAAGGCTACGTGCTGTCAAACGCTCGAATTGGCTAACATGGTGAGGACGGGGTTCCATATCGATTCTAATTACGAAAGCACCGAGGTGGAGGGGTGATTTGTAAGGTCAGAATCGATATGAACTTATAGCGTCTCTGTTGCTGATTGGATAGCGTCACTGACTGTCCTGATTTCGTCCCCGTCCACTTGGCGGATGGGGTTCGATCCCATGGGGGACGAAATTGTTATCAACTAAAAAAATTCCCCTTCGGTACATATATGAAAAATATATCATTTGGGAGGTTAAAGTGAATTTAGATATTAAAGGACATTTGTAGCTTGAATTGATATACAAATGGATCACGGTCGATGTGATAATTATTCATAACAAAAGGCTACGTGCTGTAAAACGCTCGAATTGGCTAACATGGTAGACGGGGTTCCATATTGATTCTAATTACGAAAGCACGAGGTTGAGGGTGATTTGTAAGGTCAGAATCGATATGAACTTATAGTGTCTCTGTTGGCTGATTGGATAGCGTCACTGGACTGTCCTGATTTCGTCCCCGTCCACTTGGACGGTGGTTCGATCCCATGGGGGGACGAAATTGTTATCAACTAAAAAATTCCCCTTCGGTACATATATGAAAAATATATCATTTGGGAGGTAAGTGAATTTAGATATTAAAGGACATTTGTAGCTTGAATTGATATACAAATGGATCACGGTTCGATGTGATAATTATTCATAACAAAAGGGCTACGTGCTGTCAAACGCTCGAATTGGCTAACATGGTAGACGGGGTTTCCATATCGATTCTAATTACGAAAGCACCGAGGTTGAGGTGTTTGATTTGTAGGTCAGAATCGATATGAACTTATAGCGTCTCTGTTGGCTGATTGGATAGCGTCACTGACTGTCCTGATTTCGTCCCCGTCCACTTGGACGGTGGTTCGATCCCATGGGGGGACGAAATTGTTATCAACTAAAAAATTCCCCTTCGGTACATATATGAAAATATATCATTTGGGAGGTGGTAAAGTGAATTTAGATATTAAAGGACATTTGTAGCTTGAATTGATATAAATGGATCACGGTTCGATGTGATAAATTATTCATATATATATATATATATATATATATATATATATATATATATATATATATAATATGTGTGTGTGTGTGTGTATATATATATACCTATATATTATTTATAATTTGTGTGTGCGTGTATATATATGTCTATGTGTGTGTGCTGGTGTATGTATATTATATTTTCTATTCCATAAACGGAATTGTATTTTATAATCTTATGTGAAATAGCAAATTAAACAAAAAAGGCAACTGAACAACATATAATATGCCATTGAAAGTAAAGCGTAAGTGAATACTTAGGATAAGAGAGTACTCCGAATAATTTATTGGAATTCCTCAGAACCAACAATACCTTGACTGGAAATCTTGAGATTTCTATAGATGCTTTTGTTTTCTCTTGTTCACAGAATGTTTCACCTCCCAACAGGCCGCCCTACTGTAATAGCGCTGAAGGCAAAGGGGCCGGCGTCCCCGCTCCCTTATCTAAGCCAGGCCTGAGGAAAACAAGGAGACGAAGAGAGAGGGAAAGCACGCTTCTAGAACCCCTGGCATGCGAGGCGCCAGATCGCCTCTCGAAGCATCGAAGGTTCGACAACAGAGCAGAAAGAGAATTCCACCATTTGGCAGTGGCGGAAAGGAAACCAGTGACCGAGCTGTGTAGCCTGAATGAGTGCTGCGAGAAAGCTTGAGAAGAGAGAGAGAGTAGGAATTTTCTCCCTGGGCTTCAATTGGATGAGTGACCACTTATGGATGTCGGATGCTGGGGGTCACCGTGATTAACTTCAGTTCTTTTGGCTCCAAAGAACTTCCTATCATATTTAGGAAGCTTATTTCAGATATTTAAGCATTTCCTTTCACAATCATATTTACTGTCACAGCATTTATCCCGACAGTTATAGTATAGTTGTATTACTGATTACCAGTAATAAGTAATACTTATGAGCATAAATGTACGAGGACGGGTGGCGTGAAAATTGATGAGGATTTTTTTCCTCTTTAGCTGAAATTGTTCATTCTTATTGTCACTGACGTCGATGACATAGTCGTTGCAGTGCCAGGTTACACAAAGAAAATCAACCAATAAGGTCACTGTTATCTCATGCCTTCTCACAAACATACAGGTTCATACCAACAACAATACTGATTACTAAATTTCACAATATTCACCATTATTGTCTTAAGACCAGTATGGCCCCCTAAAGGCGATAACTCGCGAAGCTTCAAGTTAAACCATCATAGTGTTAACATCATTTAAATGAGAAGTTATGATATTCTAAAAACAAATCTTATATGGGATGAAATTGAAAGACGTAAGGTTTAATCTGCCGAAAGAATTTCGGAGATATTAGCATTTGAATGGCGTTGGGGCCGGACTGTGCTGGGCCGCCAGAAATGAGCCCGTTTCCAGTAACACTTCGCTTCGCTACTCGTAATTAGCCTACTGTTTCCTTACACTCATACTACCTACTGTTATAACCACAGTAGTTAATATGAAATGACTTTGTCTTCCATAAAATTTTATGGGAATTAGAAAATGCTATGTGTTTCCAAATAAAACATCAAAAATAACAAAAGCTTCATGAAATTCATGAAACGAAGGAAATGTGAGATGACCTTCTGTCGAAAAGAGAGACACGACCAGCGTCTCTGCACAGAAGTTCTGGAAATAATGTCCAGGACAGACAGTTATTCTGCTTCACTCTGAAAGCAATTCCTCCTTTCAAAGGAAATGTGGAAATTCTTGTTATTTTAATAAGCATAGCAATTACCATTCATCTCGGTGATGTTCTCGCTCATACCATATTCACAATCAATGTTGTTGTAGGCATCATTTGTTGCAGTGACTTTAAACAAAAAAAAAAAAACAAAAAAAAAAATAAAAAAAATGTACAAGAGGTAAAAGTTACTCATCAGTACTTTCCTGCCCTAAACATTAATATAAAATATAAGGATGCTACAAAATAATACAAAAAGCCTTGCCTCTTGATAAATCAATCGACGAAGAACTTCGAATCTTGAGCAAAGCAACAAGGATTTTAGACTTCCAAGCTGGTCCTTGTCAGGTGGTTAGCTAGCGTTTTCCACCATGCAGAGGAACATTCGTTGAATTAGCTGCTGCTCCCAGAAAGGAGGACCGTAGAGGCGAATGAATGGGTCCTCTGCTCCTAAAGACGTTTCTCTATTGGGCATTAAAAAACAAATACAAGAGGGGCGTTGGACCTACGAATCTAAAGGCGTGGATGACAGACATTCCGGGAAGGTAGACATCACACAGACAGACAGGCCGGCCGGCAAGGGTTGGCTCCGACACGTGAAATATGCGAGCCAAGCCATATCTTACATTCCATATCTAGGCCTATACATGAAAAGAGAGCGCTATCTGCTACAACGGGAAAGATGGATGTGTACATATAGCGGGGCGTGTGTCTGTTCTAGCACTAGGTAAGAATGAAGAAAACAAAAACTTTGGAAATAATAACGATATATGGACAGATATATATATATATATATGATATATATATATATATATATAATATATATATATATATATATAGTTATGTATGGAATGGATTTTTATAAACATCACTGTGACATTTTATATACAAAAGTTTAAGCTACAAATGTCGTTAAAAGTCAAATTTGCGCTACTTCGAAATGACTGGAAGTCGTTGGAGGGTAGGTACCTACTGTCGGGTGTTCGAGTCCTTAGGTACCTAACCATTTATCACTTATAATTCTCCTTCGATGATATTCCCGAAGTAATAATGATAATGATACATTTTATTCAAGATTAAGGCCATATACATGGATATACAAAGCAGTAAAGTAAATAACAATTAAGTTAGCAGCAAAACAAGTTAATTAAACAAGGGAACTATCATTAAGGAAAGCTGCAAAAGTATTTGGTATAAATTTCACGACCTCGTAACGATAAACCTAAAAGCTGGGAGGAAAGAAAGATGCTTCAGTTTCTTGCATAAAATTAGTGGGGTATGCAAAACCAAGGCAAGTTTTTTCCGAAGAAATGGAAATAAAACTAGAAAAACATGTTATTCACTCTAGTAACATTTATTAAGGTTTAACACTAAAAGATATTAAAAGTCTTGCATACGAGTATGCAGTCGCTTGTTAGATTGTGCATACCACAGGAAAGTGAAGATTGGCTACTGGAATTTTTGAAGAGACATTCCAAAATTTCCCTTCGCACCCTAGAGCCGACCAGCTTATCCAGAGCCATAAGCTTTTATGCCCACAACATTGGGAAGTCTTATGATAATCTTGTGGCAGCGTATCATAGCTACTACTCTGAAGGGCATAAGGTATGGAAGATAGATGAAACAGGATTGCTACTGTGCCAAAGCCATCAAAGGTTTTGGCAGAGCTGCACTTTTGAAAATCTTTCAAATTTATGCTGTTGTTTTGATAGCTTTTTTTACACAAAAAATTTAGTTTTCATTGGAATTTCATTGGCGAAGCAGAATCGACACATGAAGTTTTCTAGTTTTTTCTTTTTTAAACAGAACAACTTTATCTCTTGATCCACAACAAATGTGGAGCCAGGCAAGGGTTATTTTCATTGCCTAGTTAGAGCTCAAGAACAATGAGGAAAGAGCGATCTTTTCTGCAAGCGTATCAACGATGTCTTCGAGGAAGAATTTAACGGAAATTTCAAAGTGTTTGCGAGAAAGTCTGTCATTTGTTTTCCTCTTCTCTTTCCATTTCTTGTACAGAATTATTCAAGTTTTTATTTATAATTGTCATTTCACCAGTCAAGCAGAACATGCAGCTGCTGTAATATACTGTATGAAATAAATGTTTCATTAAAAAACCATCGATTTTTATGATTTTGTCATTCAAAATGAAATTTTTTGTAGATATTTAATGCTATAATTACTGAAATAACAATATGGCCCAGCCGAATAACAACTTGCCCCGCTCTGGGGTTATTGGTTACATTTTAAATCTCTGCAAAAATGAAAAATTCCAACAGGTGAGAGACGACTGAGGGAATTTTTTAATATGTAACTAAATTTACCATCTCGTGAGATAAATATTATTCTTTTAACCTGAAAAATAAATAAACTTCCTGAAAATTGTCGGAATAAAATCTGTAAGCAAACTATCCGGTGTCACCATGTATAATATGGATATATATATATATATATATATATATATATATATATATATATATATATATATATATATATATATATATATATATATATGTATGTACATACATACATATATGTATATATATATATATATCTATATATATATGTATATATATTAAATATATAGATATATATATATATATATATATATATATACATATAGATAGATACATATATATTTATATCTAGTCTATCTAATCATCTATCTATCTAATCTATCTATCTATCTGTCTATATATTATATATATATATCTTAATATATATATAATATATATATATATATATATATACTATATAATACATATAGTATATACATAGAGAAGAGAGAGAGAGAGAGAGAGGAGAGATTGACGAGAGAGAAGAGAGAGAGAGAGAGAGAGAGAGAGAATGACAATATTAACGGCCTACAACTGCATCAAGACTGGAGTCCTAATCTGTGATCCAAGCCCAAGAAGTGAATTGAGTTGTATAGATAGATTTCATATCAAAATTAGAGGAAAACGTCGATAGTATTTTAGGAAAAGATGGGAAAATGTTGTCCTCAAGAATGTTCAACCCGAGCAAGGGAGTAACCCCATCAGCTGTGTTTGTGGAACTTGCAAGAAGAATTGGCGGCAGGCTGTACAAAATTTGAGATCTTTCTTAGATAGCAGCGTCTAGGCTTTGAACTCGGTATGTATCCAGGTTTGCGGTGTGTTTAGTACAAGCCCGTTGAGGATTACCGCAGCAACTTGAACAGGAGGCTGTAGCGATAGAGATAATGACCCCAAGAAATATCAGTCCTGGATAACGACCACTAAAACCCTTTGGGGTCATATCTAGAAAAGATCCAAAATTCGTCATAATTTTGATCACCATTTGAAGTCAGGTCGTCTCTGAGGAGTGCAAAATATGGATTCATTTCAGCAGTCTTGTTTCTTCTTCTGGGATATGCAATGCCTTACAGCTGTATTCCTGCTGCGACTACAATGTGGAATGACCCTCTATGCAGATGAATCTCTGGAACTTTCGACATTTAAATAAGAGAGAAAACAAATCTTTTTTTTTGAGGAGGACATGGGTCAGACTTTACAGCATATTTATGATTCATTTGACTGAATTTTTTTTATTCAGTTCGTAATTTTGCTTTTATTATTTGTCTTTTAAAGTTTATCATTTACTTATCGGCTCTTTTTTTCTATACTGGCTGCTCTCCTTATTAAAACCATTGAGCTTGGAGCATTCTGCTTTGCAACAAAGCTTTCAGTTGGCTAATAATAATAATAATAATAATAATAATTAATAATAATAATAATAATAATAATAATAATAATAATAATAATAATAATAATAATAATAATAAGTTAAGTGACAATGAGGGCAAAACATCAGAGAAAATAAAATATTATTTAGAACAAAATAGCAATTACAAAAATCTTGTAAAAGTGAAAATCAAATTTGGATAATTCCGTAAATACTTAAAAACATACAACGTTTAATGAGAGAGAGAGAGAGAGAGAGAGAGAGAGGAGAGAGAGAGAGAGAGAGACTATTTTTCTGAAATTAAAGTGAAGAAATACCGCAAAAGCAATAGAAAATGGGAATAAGAATAAGCTTACCTCGGAATTAGAAAGAATTTGGGACACCGGATGCAAGTTTCGAGTGTCAATAAGTTTCCCTTCTCTTTTGTGGTGATTATATGAAAGTAAATAATTTCCAGAGGAGTTCCAAGTGTGTGTGTGTGTGGGGGGGGGGGGGGGGGTGGGGAGAGAGGGAGGGGGTTTGTTCTAAAAGAAAGAACAGCTGAGTACAGCACTTGTCATTCCATAAACCCCACCCCAGGGAGCACCATCGCCTCGTTGAAGTCGATCTGCAGGGTTTAAATATTGCAAAAGTGGAATACATTTTCCGGTGAAAAAGTTCCACTAAAAAGAAAAAATCTGTTACAGTCTATCATCATCAGAGTAGCTAGGATAATAAACATTCATATCATCAAACATATGGGCCTGAGTTGAAGGTATATTGTTATTAATAATATATATAGTCAATGCTGTTTTTGTTATGACGAAGATTGCAAAATGATGATTATGATGACAAAGAAAATACTCTGAATATGTAGGAATACATTAAAAGTACTGGAAACATCTGAAATGTAAATATCGTAGTGATATCTTTACATATCGTTACTGAAATGAATCAATAACCTTAAAAACATGAAAAATATGCAAAGAAATCTGTAAAACAATGTACATGACCGTAACATGAACCGCATAATTATGTTGACTTACATCTCTTCTCTGAAAAACAATGTAACGAGAATGTTAGGTTATTTCATCTCCATAGATATAGTATTCTTTGAAATACTCTTGAATATGACAAAAAACCTGGGAAAAACACAAACACATACCTGTTACACCAACGTTCCAAAAATAGTTAATATGCACGTATTCTACTTTCATGCGTGGTCAAGTCCATAATTGAGAAAATGTAGAGAATTTCCACAAGCTGACTTGAAACAAAAGCCTCCTCCACTCCGGGAGATGAGCGATGATGACATCTCGTCTTTAACTGGGCAACCCTTCTGCCAAGCTCCTCCCACTTTCTCTGATGGCGAGGCGTGATTGGTCGACGTCAACACCTACCCAGGGATTCCGACCACTGGGCTGACCTTGGAGGTGTAAACACAGGGCGGGGTTTCGACACGAGATGTTGAAGTTTGTGCCCAGTCGTTTCAGATCATTTCCCTTCATTTCTTTTTTGATTAGCCAGTTTTTCTCCCTTTTTCCCCGTGAACTAAGATCCTACGATATTCTGCATTACGCAAGTGAATCTATTCTTACACTGATTAAGACAGATTCTGTCTTCCTTATAAATTCTGAACATGATATATTAAACTTTTTTTTCTGACCTAATTTTTAGTGTCACTACCTCCTCGGATGTCACTCATTTTACTGAAAATTCTTCGGAAGTTAATTCAGCCGTTTCCACTTGACTGCTACAGCAAGGACTGCAGACAGCTATTATTACCGAGTCTTACTTCACCCACCGTTCTTATTCTAAAATGTTCCTTGTTACCAGAAATGATGACTCACTGTTTTATATCACTTATGTGAGGGATACTCTTATCAAAAGTCTTCAGTTGAGTTCATGGAAGCCACCAACAAAATCTGCTCAGCTTCCCCTACAATTAAGTCAATCATATCTGTATCTGGAAAGCAAAATAACTAATATATTTGTAAGTCAATAAACAAATTAGATGATTCATACTACACTACTGAAAAATAAGCTACCCTGTAATTAATACCTTGAAGACAAAATGGTGAGGAGTTGCTGTCCAGTATCCAATCTCTCCTCTTGTCACAAAAATCGATACGAACACAGAATATGGAAGTAACTCCCTCGTACAAAAAAGACAGCACTACTATAAAGATGAACTGCGATTTGTCGAAAGAACAAAATATTGATTACTGTCGAATCAGTTATTAACAAAATAAATAATTTTATCACATATCACAAGAAACCTATTTTATTGCTATTAAAATAGAATTTATCATTGCAATTAAAACCATTTATCATAATAAAAATGACCGCTATCACAATAAGATGTCATTTTTCATTATAACAACAACTGTTTCTATTGCCAGTGTCATTACTAATTTGTCATCGCAAAAACTTGTTTCAGTATGATAAAAATTAATATTCAAATGGAATCGATCATTTGTTTCATAGAAAATAAGGATTCGAAAAACTGAGAGCTCACCGTGTGGTGGCCTTTGGATGTGAACACTACATTCCATATCACTACAGAAAAAATCCCATTAGTGAAAATGATAATGTTTCAGTGAAGTAACACTAATATCTGAAATCGACAGGTATTTTTGTACAAAAAAAGCTTCTGATATACGTTGAACTTATTCCTTTAGGAGCGATCAAGAGTAGTATAACACCTTAGCGTGGCGCTAACTTCACATTTAATCAGGCTACTTATTTCAGCAAGGATATGGCTTGGATGCAGTCCTAAGCTGCTTAGACTATCACAAGCTTTGAAGCGCGAATGAGTCGAGATTTCTGGAAAAAACTAAGCCTCCAAAGCCGCAGCATCTAATCCACAGGATATATCGGCGGCACTGAGGCTTGTGATGATTAGCCTCCAGGTTGAGATTCACCGCCGAATCAGTTAAAAGGTCCGGAATTTGCGTAGATACCTTCTTCAGAGTAAAATATAAAATGAAATAAATCTGAATATTTATATCATCGATAGAAATTTCAGCACTTCGTACAATGCCGAGTGACTGAAAGCCTCTGTGAAATTCTGTCAGTCACTTCCTGCCACCTTCAGTCTTCTCCAACCTCCGTATTATATTTCTGGTCCACGCAGGTACCTACGGACGCAGACAATGACGTCACGCGGGCTCATCACAAGTAGGAGCCACTCACCACTGCCTGGTCAGTAGGTACAACCAAGGTATATAGAATAAGGGATCTATATACCTTGGGTACAACAGAACGTTCGACCATCCTTCTTCGTCTTTGCATTCATAGCTTCAGTTAATGGTAGTCTATACCAGTAACCTAATTATTTATCAGTGTCAGTTATCCTGCCTGCAATGAGCCCGCGTGACGTCATTGTCTGGCTGACATGTCTTAGTATGGGGTTTCGTCTCTCCGTGTGTCCACAGGAGGCCAGCAGCTGATTCACGCCCCATTCCCCAGGGGTTGTGCGAAGGACATGGCCAACCCATCTCCATTTCCCCTTCGTCATGATCTCATCTACAGATGGGATTCCCCTCATGGTACCGTTTCCTACTCTATCCCAGTGCTTCTAAACCTCTTTACCTCAGGGCGCATCTATGAATTAACAGAAACTTTGTGGCCACCTTTGATTTTAATATGGACAAAATACTTATGAAATTTGAATTTATTGTTAAGTTTTTGAAACTTTAGATTGCTATTACGGTAATACTTTCTTCCTGAGACGATATTTTACTTTTTTGTGCATAGCGTTCAAGCATATTCTAAAATATGTTTTTATATGCTGCACATTTTTATTTTATAATAATAATAATAATAATAATAATAATAATAATAATAATAATAATAATAATAATAATGGTTATTTTATTATATAATTTGTAGTAGTAGTAGTAGTAGCAGTAAATAGGAAAAATGATATGTATTCTAAAATAACGATTTCTTTTTTAGATATTACATTTTGCATTTAAGTATCCTAATGTGAAACCTCTGCTTGATGAGAATTAGCAATTTTTTGAATGTTAGGCCTTATATGTGATAAACAAACTCTCAACTCTTCATCAATAGATTTGATATTCGATCTACTTTTACATTTAATGTTAGTTAGTACAGAAAATCCTTGTCCACAAAGATAAGATGTGGAAAACTGCAATAAAACCGTTAATGCCTTGTTAGCTATTGAAGGATATTCTTCTTTAACTGAAATCCAAAACTGATCGATGGTCACCTCTTTATGCTTGATCTTTAATCCCCGATCAGTAGATAGAGCGGCCAGCTCTTCCTCTTCTGTTAACGAAAAGCCAACGTCCTCGGTAGAAATTTCAATGAAAGGGTTGCGAATCCAGTCGCACTGCTCGGTGTTTATTGAGGGAAAGTAATGATTCAGATTACTTTCCAGAGTCGCTAAATGATCCACTACTAAAGGAATTAAATCGTCTGAATAGCCTTTTCTCAGCAAAGGATACATTTTCAAACAGCCTGAACTTGCCTTTCTTTTCCAAATGACTATTTTTTCTGGAATGCTTTGATTCTGTCGGTAGATGAGAGAAGATTTTCATTTCCACTTTGCATAGACATGTTCAGATTATTCAAGTGTTGAAACATATCAGTCAGATATTCCAATTTTGATGTCCAAAACTCACATTCCCATAGTCCACAAAATTTACTTTTATTTTCTTTTTTAAAAAAGCCTATAGTTCTTCGCAAAATTCAAGCACACGACAGAGTATCTTTTCTCTTGACCAACCATCTCACTTCTGTGTGCGATAGCAAGCGAGTGTGTTGTGAATCCCTGTTTTCACAAAGTTGTTCAAATATACGAGCCTTTACTGGTCTAGTCTTGATGAAATTTACCATTTGGACATCTTGATCAAAAACTTTTTTCAATTTAACACCCAGTGTTTTTGCCATCAGGACCTCTCTATGCAAGAAACAGTGAGTTGTTATTATCTTGGGATTCTTTTGCTTTACAAAGGATGCAAAACCTTTAATGGAACCCATCATTGATGTAGCTCCATCAGTACAAATTCCAACACACGACTCCCAGGATAGATTACATTTCTCAAAATACTATTCAAAATAAGGAAAATATCTTCACCTTTAGTAGTGGTAAGCAATTCCTTGCAACAAAGATACTGATTTACTATTCTATCCCCTTCAATAATGCGAATAAAAGCCAGTGGTTACGCATTGTTACTTATGGCTGTTGATTCATCAACTTGTAGCGCAAAGTATGCATCCTGAAGTTTATTACGACAAACATTTTCCTTAATATCGGTAGACATTTCCAGAATACGCCTATGAACAGTATCATTTCATAGTGGAATTTTACTTAATTGTTTCTCTGCATCATCTCCTAACAGTCTTCACCATCTTTCTGCAAGTGGGCAAAATAATAGATTTAGCAAGAGTATGTGACTTCATCTTTACGGCAATCATTTCCGATACTTCACAAGATGCAATTTGAACTTTTTCAGACAGCGTTACTCTACTTTTGAAAGCAAATGCTTGCTTTGTTTGTTGCTCAAGTAGTCTTTTGAAATTATTTACGTCTTTTCCTTGAAGACTGCAATGCGATGTTTGAAAATGTTTACTTAATTTACTAGGAAGCATCGACTCATTTGACATTTTGCAACCACAAACCAAACACAATGGGAGAGGCTGATTTTCATCTCTAGTCCACGTGAAGCCAGAACTTAAATAACTTTTGTCGTATTTCCGATTAGGTCTAATCTTAATTATCTTAGCTGGACACGACACTTCACTTCACTCGAAATGAAAAGGAAAGACTAAGGAATTTACCTTCCACTTTAAAATGTCAAATAGCGAAGACTTGACTCAGACATAGAAACATACTCAGTGTCTGCAAAATTTCTGAAAATAATTACAGATATTTTAAACATTGGGGCGCACCTGAGCACCTCACGGGGCGCACCAGTGAGCCCGGGCGCACAGGTTGAGAAACGCTGTCGTCATCTGACTCCTCATATTGTGCTTCAAACTTGATTTTCAAATCGGTAGAATCTTTTAGATGAGGTTTCATTGTCTTGCTATGACTCATGTCCGTATAACAATGCCGATCATACTAGACTTATGTCTGAATGATTTTACGTTTCTGATGCCACTTCAGTATATTCTACTTCCGTTGTTTGATTCAGTCTGCTCATTGTTTGATTCGCCTCTTCTACTAGATTCCAACTCAGAGAACCTGTACTGGATATCATTGTTCCTTAATATTTCTCCGCCTAAATAATTAAATGTACTCTTATCTCTTTGTAAATGTCCTAATTAGTTCCGTTTTCCTTAGATTTATCTGAAGTCGCATCTCTTTGGATTTATGACGCATTTTGTTGGAAACTTCCATTACGGCAGTCATCGGTACATTAAAGTATCAACTTTTTTCTTTACTACAATCAAAACTTTATCTTCCATCTCCAACTATATTTTTATTACAGAATTCATGAGGAGGGCAGACATCATTCCGGCATCTGCTTCATTCAAGGGTCATTTCAGTTAACTGTACAAATTAAAAGGGAATTCTATAGTGACGTTAAACCTTCTATGGTATTGGTCCGTGGGCGCTGACAAATGCCACCTCGTAGCAAACGAAAGACATCAGAAGGGGATTGTCATATTTCATACCCCTCTGCACATTGTCTTAAACACAAACTTCTGATTCATGCAGATCTTTGCTTTTCTAAAACCAGCCTGTTCATCTCCAAGCTTTATGTCAGTTTTTTTTTTTAGTTGATTGACGATGAGTATTTCCAAATGCTTCCATCTTGAACGACTTAAGTGTACGTAATGCCTCACTCACGTGAGTGGTCTCTTCTGATCTTTGCTACGACTTCCAATTGCCAGTCACCAACCCCAGTTTCCTCATTCAATATTCTGCAAAATTCTAGTTAGACGGCAAAGTGTCGTTTCCTTTTCAGGTACAGTCATCATAAGTCGATGCTCTCCACCTCCTGTGTCTTTATTACAGATTCCACTTTTTTTTACCTGAAAAGGAGTCAATCCTAAAGGCAAAACGCGCTCGTACCTTAATTAAGCTCAGTGTCTTATACTACCTGCTGGGCCAGCAGGACCTGGTATTCACTGAAGGTCAGGAGCGCAACTCCCTGGAGGTATTTATATGTTATAATTTACATGCAAATTATAGTAAATAACCGAAACTATTAAATAAACAAAATAAATGAAGATGTTCTTGAAAGCAAGCTAGCCTCTCGACGCGGTACAAAAAGCAAAAGTGATCACTAATTACAGAGTTCGAAATTCAGTAGGCAACAGACAGCTCGTAACGTTTTCCATTTCGAATTCAGAGGTCCCTATATATTTTTTTTTCACAAACGCTTTCGAATCAGTGACCATAACTGATACTCATAACCTTAAGTGTTCATCGCGTCATTTATATTTCACTCAATGTTCACCTTCCCTTGAAGCGCCTCAGTGGCGTGGTCGGTATGGTGTTGACGTGCCACCTCGGTGGCCGCGAGTTCGATTCTCAGTCGTTCCATTGAGGGGTGAGGGATGTGTATTTCTTTTGATAGAAGGTCACTCTCGATGTGGTTCGGAAGTCACGTAAAGCTGTTGGTCCCGTTGCTGAATAACCACTGGTTCCATGCAACGTAAAAACACCATATAAACAAACCTTCCCTTGATCATTGTGATACCAAGACCAGGATTAGGTCAGGTCAAAACGTTTCCCAGACACCTAAAATAATCAAGACGCGACCAAGTCGTATCACCAAAAACTGGTCATAACGAGTCCGGAGGAAATTACTGCCCGAGGTCAAGATATTCCAGCAAGGACTAGACTAGAGCTTCTGCCTCCAGTGATGTTGACAGAAGTGAAGGTTCTCTGCAAGGAACTCTTCGACACTTGGCTGCAACTTTTTATGCTTTTAGCTTCCCTTCCAGGGAGTCCTTTCCTCGGTCTGTCTGTCTGCTTGACATTCCAGATGTCAGTCTGTTTATCTGCTAGACATTCCGGATATCAGTCTGTCTGTCTGCTTGACATTCCGGATGCCAGTCTGTTTGTCCGACATTCTGGAAATCTTCGTAATTAGCGGTAATGAGTGTGATGCGCAGAGTGAGATGAAAGTGAAGGTCATCTTCAGAGGTGCAACGTCGAGTAGGAAGGAAATCGCCACTACCAAGAAGTTATAATAATAATAATAATAATAATAATAATAATAATAAAATAATAATAATAATAATAATAATAATAATAATAATAATAATATGCTTTATTTCAGCTCAGTGCCATATACATTAAATATACAAAATACAGACAGTAACATACACAATCTAGATACATGAGACATGATAAAAAAGAAAAAGAAAATGAATAATCGGCACTTATCCACAAAATAGCTGAGGTAGCATAAAAGCTAGTAATTATAATATTGGTAATAACAGTAATAATATTGGAGAGAAAAAAATATGCATTGAGAGTAATAACAGTTATTGCACAAATTATATAACTTAAATTTAAACTAGAGACCTTAGTTGGTTACAATAGTCAGGTCCAGAGGGCTAAATACAAAAATTGAATGCAATAAAAAAAAAAAAACTTTAACTTGATAGTAATCACAGTAATAAAGAAAAATTAAAATATCAGCAAAATGTAATAATGACAAAAACTGCAGATGACATCTTGCCAATACAGAAATTAAGTCCTTTAGGGGACAAAGGCCTCATTTTCCCATCTTTCCCACTATTTAGATCTTCTTGCTTCACTCCTTAGGATGGTTTGTATTAGCGAGTTGCTGCTGTTTCTCACTCGGGTGGCGGAGTGGTAGCGGGGAGTGTTTGTGAGGCGTCTCAGAATGTCATTGTGCACAACAGTGATGCGTCTCATGGTCTCTCGGGTGTAGTTCGTCCAGAGGGAACACCCATAGATACTGTAGCAGTACGAGCGGAAGAGCAGCAGTTTCACGTACTTTACAAACGTCATATTTCGTTTGTGAAGTCGTATTTAATTTTCCGAGTCTGCTTCCTTGGGAGCAGAGTTTTATTATATGATAAATACTTGTATCTTCACTCAGAACATTCACTTTAACGAAATGGAATTTTAGATCTTGGTTTGTGTTCCCTGGTCCTTTACAGACATACCAGAGTTACTGAGGCCTGTTTATGGTACCGAAGAACGAACGATCGATTTACTGGTTTCTACATCCTGCCTCCCAAACAAGTGCACACTTACTCCTAACCCGTCAAGGGAACGAAGCCAACAATTAATATTTGACTTTCAATTAACGTAGTTATTGTTAATGAAGTTGAGATGATTCAATCATCACATCGTAGCTGAGACTGATTTGGCCTGATACTTTCTCGGTCCTGTCAGCGTAAAAACCGGCTTGATATAACTGCAGAGTGGCTATTGCACGAGTTTTAGCCGCGATGCCTGTGAATAGCAAGGAGTTTATCTTCTGCAATTTTTTCCACTTTTTCTTATTTACATGGTAGCCATTTTCGTTTATAAATGAGCAACGAGCATTAACGAGAAATCAGAATCTACGGATGGTCATTCTTTTTCAATGACACGGGGAAAGGAAAATGGAAACCTATCAACGAGGAGAGTGACCGACTTCCGCCTTGCAGGACGCCCCTCCTCCTCCTCCTCCTCACTCATGCTATGCTACGCTCCTGTCAGCCAGGTCCTCTCGTCTGCTGATACACAAAGGGATCAATACAAAACACGCTCAGTCTGAGTGGGATGTTAAGTGACATTCTACCTCCCCACTGACACTAAAACCAAGATTTCCCGAAACAGTCTAGAGCATACAATAATAATAATAATAATAATAATAATAATAATAATAATAATAATAATAATAATAATAATAATAATAATATGTGGCGCCGTGGAGGAGTGGGTTAGGTCCTCAATGGACTTAAGTCAAGTTAAGCACCATTGGGGCTGGTCAGTCGTTGGATGGGTGACCGCTCTCCTCGGCGTTGATTCCTTGGGAAAGGATCTTTACCATAATTTCCTCAGTCTACCTATCCCGGATGGGGTAGGGTCCAGCTATGGGTTAAATAGCAAAACTCAGCAATGATGGAAAGAAATGAAGGAATAAACGACAACGACGTAAATGGAACCTCTGGCAACAGAGGAGCTTCGTCCGGCAACCAGGTATTCAACCCAATTGAAGGGGAAGACGGTCAGGTACTTGGAGGTCGTCATCCAGCAACTGATCACCATAACGAAAGTAATAATAATAATAATGGATAATAATAATAATAATAATAATAAGGCTATTTCACTTGGAAACTGACTAGACAAACTTTGAATAAGTGACCTATGATTCATTAGGTGAGGCCAACACTATGGCTGCATGAATCTTCAATTCAATGATATAGTGTTGACTTGGGAAATTACAGGTCACGAGTTCAAAATCCTAAAGAGGAAGATAGTCGTGTTGCTAACAATTACAATAATAACAATAATAATCACCTTCATCGTCATCATCATCATCATCATTACTAATGAATTCGAAACACTACTAACTTGAAAATCAGTGAGAGAGAGAGAGAGAGAGAGAGAGAGAGAGAGAGAGAGAGAGAGAGAGAGAGAGTTGCCCAAAAACCTTTTCGCTTTGTTTCGGGTCTGTCCATCTTTCGATCGCCTGCTTTCTCTCTCTCTCTCTCTCTCTATGTTCTGTCCGTCTGAAAGCACACCTGTCTGCTTCTTTTCTTTCCATCTCTTTGTCTTCTAGTATGATGGCTCTCTTCTTCGTATAATATCTTGATCTTTTTGTCCGTTTGTGTCTATGTTTACATGACTTATTCTATTTGTCAAATTATTTTTTGTACTGATGTCTGCCTTAATATAACTTATGTCTGGCTGCTTCTGCAGGACGCAATCTGTTTGTTTGGCACCTGTGTTCGTCTATGTACGCCAGCTTTTTTGTCTCGGTTTGCTACCTGTTTGTTAATCATAGTTTGTTCTCAGATTCTGTAGCTTTCTGTTTGCCGACTGACATCCCTGTCCGGTGTTGCCTGGTCTGTCTAGGTATTTTTGTCCGTTTGTGTATCTCAGTCTGTTTATCTGGGCTGCTTTCTTCTGTCCTTCTTTATTCGCATTCTGTTTCTTTCCTGTTGTTCCATTTCCCGTCTCGGCCTCTGTGATACATGTTGTTTTGTCGCGTCCGAATCTGTCTGTTTTTCAGTTTTTCAGTTTATCTGGGGTATCCTCAGTCTTCATTCTTATTTTATTTCTTACGTTGTTTTCAGCTGTTTCTGTAAATTCATTCTTGTCATTTTTTCATCGCCAATATCCTCTCTACCTTCCCCATTCACTTTTAATTTACATTTATTTTATATTTCACTCCCTTTACTGGTTTTGATTCTTACTTTCTCTCTTTTCATTTTATATCCACCTGTACCTTTGTACTACCTTTTTTTTTTTCAATATCTTAACTGCAGTTTCTTCTACTGTTTATTCCCATAGCACCCCCCTCCGCTCTCTCTCTCTCTCTTTCTAATCCATCTCTTCTCCATCTTTTTTCTTACATCTTTACCGGGTATGTCCAAGTCTTCCTTTCATTTAAGCTCTTCAGTTTACATTTCCACGGACACATTTTCTCTCGCGCATGTACCTCATGACGAAAGCGAGAGAGAGAGAGAGAGAGAGAGAGAGAGAGAGAGGCGATACAGCAGATATCTAAGGGGGCAATTTGTTGGTGTCAGGTACATACAACCCAGACCAAGATCTTCATCAAAAAAATATTACTTTATAATAGGAATTCCTTGTCTGACCCCTCGTCCACTCTCTCTCTCTCTTTCTCTCTCTCTCTCTCTCTCTTTCTCTGACATTGTTTCTGAAGTATATCTGTAACGTAAATTTAGCTCTTTCTTTTTCATTTTCTCATACAACATAATTTCTTCAAACTGCCGTGTCTTTGGTAACATTTGTAACATATTTTTTATATTCTCTCTCTCTCTCTCTCTGTCACCCTTTTTCTTTAGATCGCTCTCTCATTTTTCGTAGCGTGTTTTTTAAAATGTCCCTTTCTCAGTCTCTTTCAAAATATCTTTTTCATTCAGTCTCGATTCTGAAGACTTCCTTCAGCGTGAGGAATTTTTCTTTTAATAGTTTTCGTTTTCCATTCTGACTCTCTTTCTGCACATTATCTGAGGAAACCGGGTCAGAATGACGAATCAACATAAAGTCCATGACCTCAATAAAGGACGAATCAATTGCCACATACAGGCGACACACTTCAAGTGCTGCTCTCTCTGCCTCTGCTCTCATCTCAGACGCGAAAAGAACAAGAGATGAAAGAGATGCAAGACGCCCAAGTCATTCAATGAACGAACGCTTTTCTGAAGTGGTGTATTATATAAGCAGCAAGAGAAAACTCGACAATTCTCCGAATACGTTGGCTTTCACTGTAATGACTAAGATGGCTAAAGGAAAGAGTCTTCCTGTTTACCGCGTAGTTCGAATCGCCTTCTTGGATGAAGCCACCATGATCCCCGCATTCAATCCCACTGAGCTTCAGTTTACCAAAGCAGTGACTCTTATACTTGGTACTTCGTGAACTGTTGTGGAAAGCAACCAGGGTTAGGGAGTAAGTGAGCTATGAACCTTAGAATAAAGTAATCGCTAAAAATCAGTAGGGTAATGACAGCTTTTAATTTGTATATATATATATATATATATATATATATATATATATATATATATATATATATAGATATGTACATATATACTAGCATATATATAGTATATATATATACTAGCATATACATAGTATATTACTATATATATATATATATATAGTATATATAATATATATATTATATATATATATATATATACTAGCATATATATAGTATATATATATACTATATAGATATATATATATATATATAGTATATATATATATATAATATATATATCTATATATATATATATATATATATATATATATATATATATATATATATAGTATATATATATATATAATATATATATATAAATATATATATATATATCTATGTGTGTGTGTGTGTGTGTATATATATATTTTATTTTTATTTATATATATATATATATATATATAAATATATTATATATATATATTTATTATTTATATATATATATAATATATATATATATATATATATATATATATATGTGTGTGTGTGTGTGTGTGTGTGTGTAACATAATTTAATTTATTTATATATATATATATATATATTATATATATATTATATATATATATATAATATATATATATATACATATATATCATATAAAATTATCAACAACCGCCTGCTTATAAAACAATGATAATGAAAAGAGATACGAAATGACTGTTGTACATCAATCACGAATGGAATAGTTTTATTTTTCAAATGCAGAGGAAAGGCAATAAATGGTTTATTTCATTCCCAGAATACAGACCTTGACTCTAACACCAAGAATAAATTTCAGAAACAACTTTGTAGTTGAAAAATAGAACACATGATACAGCGTAATAGGACGTAACCAGTAGTAATGATAAATAGTTGAACATTACAATTACACACTACATGTACCATATAATTTTTTTAGAATCCTTCGTTCCATTAAATTATTTTGTTAGCTTAGATAATTTGCATTTTCAATGCACATGTTTTTTATATTTTGGTTCAGGATACTAATCATTCCAAAGAAAGTTCTCTCCCCTATGAGGGTTGGGGGGGGGGGGGGGGGCGCCAGGGTGCCGGGTGGTGCGATTAAGGAACGCTGGAAGTCTTCTCAAGTTTCGTCATAGGTTTAAAACTGACATTAAAACCCCATTTAACTTTAGATATTTTTATTGGAAACCTTATTTTTTTCACAAAAACAAAGTGATGTGGCATAATTAAAATTTTTTTGATATTACATAACAGATTTAAAATATCAGTCATGACCAGCTCCGAGAAGGTCTCTCCATATCAACTTCCCTATAAATGGAACTGTGAAAATAATTTCTGATTCTCTCTATGAATAAGGCAACTCATTTCGAAACCTAGCGAGGAAAGTTTGAGTGGCCATTCAACTGAGAAACTAAAGAGACTTTCGTTTTGATAAGAAGCACTTGAAGCAGATTGAAGCCTGTCCGTGGGTATCCTAATATCAGCTACTTTTGGTAGCATCTGTATGAGCCGTCATGAACAATTACCCCAAATAATTTAAACTTATAATATATAAAGGGTAATTTAGTGACACTTTTTTTTGAAAAAGCAGAGCATATATGCCATTCTTTAAATATCTTAATTCTTGATCTTAGAAAATGAAATTTATAATAGAAAAGACGTACCGATAGGAAAAAAAGGGGCTAAAATAAACGTATGCATACAGAAACCCTACCTTAACAAGACTTAGTTTAAATATTATGAAAAGAAGAAGAAAAAAAAAACAAAAGCCAACCTATGGCTCCAGCGTTCTACTTATCCTCCAGCTATTCATTATTACATTAAGAAGAAGAATTCTTCATTCAGTTTTTAATCTAGTGAACAAGGTTTTCAAGGTAATATGTTAAAATTATTGTAGAATAAGTTGAAAAGAACTAAACAAAAGAGTGGCCCTGAAGGAAACATATACTTAGGCTTCCTTTTATATCTTAAAACGTTAACGCAACCTTAAGTAAAGGACTGAGAGAGCTGTTCCAGTTACACTTGCCAAAAACTGACTTAAAACTGACGTAAAAAATTAAAAGAATAATATTCTTGCCAAGAGATATCGCCGAGTAGTCCAAATTGCCTCTCGAATCGATTAAGACAGAGCTGTCAGTTCACGGAGAGCCTGAGCACTGCTTTGGAAAGACCCGGGCTGTCAGCCATGAGAGACGGCTGAGGAGTTTTGCGTAACGTGATCACTAGTACTGAGGATTTCACAATGCTTGGTACAGCGTTCAGAAATGAAAAATAGCTTAGAAGTTTAGATCCTATATAAATTAGACTAAAAAGCCGGCCTTAAACGTTGATGGTAGTACATTTCCATTGCACATGTACGCACGTTTATCATCAAATTCCGTAGTTTTTAATTAAATTTGAAATTTTAATTGTATTTTAATTGTATTTTGATTAAAACATTGTATATGCAATCGGGAGAAAATGGCACCAGAGTAGCTCAGGAACGTTAAAAATAAGGAATTAGAAATATGCTTTGGTCGTTCCTCGTCCTCAAACACACACATATATCAAGTCTTTTGCTTTTGAATGGAATATTTGGGTGAAATATTTTCATTTTGTTAATGATTTTCCAGTACCCAATCGCCTCACACCCTCCCAACACCCCCTACTCTCTCTCTCTCTCTCAACCACTCACATACACACACACACACACACACACACACTATACTTATATTTATGTGTGTGTGTGTGTGTGTGTGGTCCTTAATAATGTTACTATGCATTTGAATACTTAATTTCATGTTCACTTCTACATTTCTTAACGTTTTCGTTATTTCAAAATAAATAAAATATTCTTGATTCTTTGTGGTCAACCGACAACTCCCGAAGTAGCGTGATTTGGATATTAAAAGAAATTTGTAGCTTAATGATTAGTACTTATCTATAAATCACTGTGATGTCATGAAATTCATATATATTTATATTATATACACATATATATATACACACATACACTATATATAAATATATATATATATATATATATATATATATATATATATACTATATACCGTATATATCTTTGTATACACACACATACACACACACACACACACACACACACACACACACACATATATATATATATATATATATATATATATATATATATATATATATATATATATATACTATATTGTATAACTTATAGAGAGAGAGAGAGAGAGACGGGGCCAGGAAGGGCGGATCCGGAACAGCAGATACAAGGGAGGAAACGAGGGAGGGTGGAGGGGAAGGAAGATAGAGGAGAACCGAAGCAAGAGTATGCAATAGGAAGGAAGGAAGGAAGGAAGGAAGGAAAGAAGGAAGGGCGCCGGATGTAACCTAACGTTACTGCGAGTCAATGGAAGGGTCAAGCTAGGTCGGGCTGGTTCGAATGACCCCTATCATAAAAAAATGAGAGTTGTCGGTTGACCACAAAGAATCAAGAAGATTTTGTTTATTCTGAAATAACGAAAACGTTAAAAAATGTAGAAGTGAACGTGAATTAAGTATTCAAATGCATAGTAACATTATTAAGAAACACACACACACACACACACAAATATAAATATAGTGTGTGTGTATGTGTGTGTGAGAGAGGGAAGGTGTGAGTCGAGTGGGTACTGGAAAGCCATTAACAAAATGAAAATATTTCTCTCGAAAATTCCATTCAAAAGCAAAAGACTTGATATCAAACAAACAGCAAGGACAATATTTCCACCTCTACGAAAAAATCCCATCCCGTGAACAGAGCACCGATGTAAGTTAAAAACACTGCTATTGCCATAATCCTCCGACAGGAAGTGACGGTCGATCGCAAAGAAATAAGAAATAAAAGCGGCGAGGTGAAGCTCCACAGTCCCTGTGCAGTAAAACCTACATCATGCGGCCGCCATAAATCAACAGGAGAGAAAAAAACAACATCAACAACAGCAACATTGGCCCTCTAACACCGGATGCCACCTCCCACAACTGCAACACATTATGAACACTCTGCATGCAACACGTCCCCCGCTGCACTCCATGCAAGACGCACCATATTGGCTCTTGCTGCCTGGTGCCAGTTTCTCCCAATCGTTTTACAACGAACAAACGCACACACACACATATACTTTTTTTTTTTTTATCTATTTATGTTACTTGATGGTGCAGTCCTTTGAGGGAAGTTATTGACTTTTGCTTTAAAGTTAGTCCGGTCCACTACTCGAACGGGTGAAGAATATAGAGAGGAAGATTTCTACAGAGCCTCTTTTACACATCTGGGTTCTGTTGCATGCGCTCAAAGCTGCAACTCCACTTAATTCTTACGTCAGTGTCAAGCAGTGATTTCAATGATCACTTTAGTACACCTGTTTGTGGCTCCACATTGACTAGAACACTACTACTTTGAATTGTTAACCAAGCTCTCTCTCTCTCTCTCAGGAACAACTTCAGTTACTCTCGGTCCCAGAGTAGAGTTGAGAAGTACCACAAACGCAATAGGTATTATCTGTTTACTATTTACTCGGGAGTAAGCTTTCAAACTAATTCGTTGTTGTTGTTGTGCATGCAAAACAGTACAGAAACATTATTTCTAATAAAATTTAGCATATTTTTTTTTACTGTCGTTGGTGAGATAGATTTTAGCACGTTTAAATTAATTTGATATACTGAATTTAGAGGCTACATTTCTGTTCACTTATTTTATGTTTCCGCTTATAACTGAGACTATATGAACGTGTTTAATTTATGTTATTATGAGTATTAATTACGAAGACCGGAGCGATCGGTGTCGTGCTTGACTTGGCTGGCAGTCTATATGACAGAACACTAAGTGAAAATGAAATCGCTCCTATGGAATAAAACAGAGAAGGTAACTTTTGGGTGGAATCGAAGATGACAAATACATCGTTGTCAAAACAACATAACATACCTACAATAACATGACATCACAAGCGGATGCCACAATATTCAAAAGTCCGTAGGGTTAATTTGTTGGGGTTCAGCTGATCATAAGCACGAAAATAAAGCCATGCCATAAATTCCAAGGACGACAATCAGTAAAAGAGGAACTATATACATATATATATATATATATATATATATATATATTTATATATATATATATATATATATATATATATATATAAATATATATATATATATATATATATATATATATATATATATATATATTTATATATATATGTATATATATATATATATATATATATATATATATATATATATATATATATATATATATATATATATATATATATATATATATATACATATATATATAACAAGTAAAAAATTCTGACAACGAAGCATCACCGTTTTAGCGTGCGTGGTTCAGTCTCAATTCACCTCCTATGATTCCACGTCGAAGGTGAAAATAAGTTGTTTGTAAAAAAAACTCACAAATAAAAAAACATAATTCAAGGTAAATCCTCTCAAAAATTATATGTAATAAAGTTCTTATTTTTAAACTTCGTGTCTAGTGATAAATGGTCATGAGTTGCATGTGATCCGCCATTCATTCAAACTTACACCCACCAAAAAAAAAAAAAAAAAAAAAAAAAAAAACACGGCCCAGCCCAAGGGTTTATGGATGATGCAAGTTCTGTTACATATTTTCACTGTACGTTTCAGAGTAGGATCCCTTTTGCTCAAATAAAGTGTTAAAGATTTCTTTTGTTGAGCACAATGTCCATTTTTAGTGATATAATAATAATAATAATAATAATAATAATAATAATAATAATAATAATAATAATTAATAATAATAATAATAATAAATTTTATTCTCCGCTCAAGGCCATATCGGAATATACAAAGTATACTCAATCTAGATACATGAGATAACATGATAAAAAAATGAATAATCGGTGATATCCACACACTTTGCTGAAGTAGTATAAAAAAGATAGTAATCATGTATAATAATGGTTAATAAGAACAGTAATAATATTGAGCATAGTTAAAAAAACAGTAAGAGTTATTATAGTTAGTGCACAGATTGTATAAATTAAATTCCAACTATAGTGCGTTTACTTTTCTAAGATCGCTCTGGTGGGGCCAGGTAGAAAAGGCAGAGGTGTCATAAGCCTTCTTAGGAGGATTCGCTTTAGACCTTGGGAGTCGAGGGAAAGGGTTTGCTTCTTCCCTGTTAATTTTTCTTTTCTTAATTTTCATTCCAGATTCTATTTAGCTATTCCATCTTTCTCTTTCTATAATTATAGATGCACTGAATTGCCTGTTGGCTCCGATGTTTGGCCTTCACTATCTTGTTTTGATTGATTCATTTTAAAAGAAAAGACATTTACGCATTCCATCTTCGCAGAACATTTTTATCAAAATCATCCAAGTCAGTCACAGGACTCACTTCCTCTCTTGCTTCCTTGTTAAGTCTACGAAAAGTCATTTCTGACACTTTTGTTGGTTCAGATGTTTTCTGGATAGCCTTCGAAACATCAGTTACAGGACCTTCATGTTGTTTTCATAAAATGAAGTATTTCAGGACATTGTAGACCAGTGGTTCTCAACCTTTTTATTACCACGCCCCCTCTAAGACTGGTCCTCCTTTCTTTTACGCCCCCCTTGCATCTATAAGTAAAATTCCCTCCCAGATTTAAAGGAAAATAAAAGGAAATGAGACAGGGAAGGGGTTTCGAGCAGTAGACTCTGCGAAAGTAACGTTATAAGGCGAGACTTTTGCATTTTTTCATAACCTTCTGAATAATAGTTCCTCACTCTTGTTAAGAGAATAACGAATATAATTAAAAAAAATTTTTTTTGTTTCCATAGGGCTCGCGCCTCCCCTGGAAATTGCTGACGCCCCCCAGGTTGAGGACCACTGTTATAGACTATTTCCTTGGCCTCAGGTTGTGGGTGAAGGCGTTAACGAGAGTTACTTGGGCTGGGCTGTCCATACTTATAACAGCGGCTGATCGAGAGCTAATATCCTTTAATGATAGGTTGTTTATGGCATCGCTGATGCTACTTGACGTAATACGATCTGCGAAATGAAATTGAATGTTATCAGTAAGGAGGTTATCTACATCCCTTCGCTTCGGGGGTCTTGATCGTTTATGTCAGAGGTGGCCAGACCTTTGGACACCGAGACTGAAACTCTTTTACGATCTACCAAACCACATAATCACATATTATTAAGTGAGAAAAAAAATGTCAAATACCGCCATAGTACGATAAAACATGAGTACAATTGCCTCACACACACACACACACACACACACACACACACACACACACACACACACACACACATATATATATATATATATATATATATATATATATATATATATATATGTATATTATCTATAGATATAACTAAGGAATGGAATATTATATATATTATATGTATAGTAATACAATATGGATGTATATAAATATATATTATATAATAATATATATATTTATTATATATAACTATTATATAATATATATGTGTGTGTGTGTGTGTGTGTGTGGTGTGTGTGTGTGTGTGTGTGTGTGTGCATGTGTGTGTAAAAGGCAGCAACTGGATAAATGTATAAGTGGATATAATATTAAGAAATGGGGTTTAGGAGACAGGCGCAAAGAGCAGCGAATTCCTTGGACACTCACGTCCGCTCACACGTCCGCAAGTGACCTGAATGGCGAAGAATCAGATGTTCATGACGTCACAAGAAAAGGTTACGTGGGGTCACCAATATGTGCACTAGATAAGACTTTTACATGTATTGTTACAAAAGGCCCAAATACTATGAAAGAGGACAGTAATTTGTGTATTTATACTTATGCGCTAATACAGTTTTAAACCCAGTGGAAAACCACTATAGTATAACCGAGAGTGTTTACCTTTATTTTGGGGGTTAAAGAAATTTAGGCACATACTTTTGGGTCTTAAAGTTGATGTGCTTACTGATCCCAAACCCATTTGTAATTTATTTAAAAAGAGAACTTTCACTAACAACATGAAGTTCAATAGATGGTTCCTTAGTGTATTAGAGTTTGCTCCAGAGTTCAGATATATTACAGGGAAACTTAACACCTTGGCAGACGATCCAGATCTCAAGAAGAAATAGAAAAAGGCATTACAACTAAAACCTTTTGTTTTTGTTGTCAAGTGGTAGATTTAGGTTTAGAAAGAGTGAAAGTACAACAAGAAAGAGATCCAGAAATCAGACAAATAGTAGGACAGCTATTATTAGATGAATCCTTAAAACCTGATTTTCAGTTAATAAATGGTTTGTTGTATAAAATACCGACTGAGAAAAATGGTTGTTCTGGACTATATATCCCAAAAACACTAACCAGAGAAGTTTTAGAAGTAACACACTCTTATAAGTTGACAGGACATCCAGGAATTAAAAAGACAACTAGAATCATAACCAGAAATTATTTTTGGCCACACTGTAGTGAAGATGCAAAGAACTTTGTACAAAACTGCGTAGTTTTTAATCAACATAAAGGTAACGTAAATCCAAAAGCTCCACTTGAAAAATATCCATCAGAATTAAATCCATTTCAAGTAGTAACTATGAACTTTTTGGGCCCATTTTCAACAACTATTAGAGGAAACAAACAAATATTAGTCTTTTTAAACTATCTAATTAGATATGTAGAAATCATACCTGTAAGAAACACAGAGCAGCTACAGTAGCCGAAGCTCTTAAATCTAGAATTATAACCAGACATTCATGTCCACATGTTCTTCTATCTGATAATGCTGCTGAATTTACTAGTGATCTCCTAAAGAAAATATGTGAATTTTATGAAATAGATAAATGTCAAATAACAGCTTATAAACCCAGTTCAAATTAGTAGAACGAACTAATCGTAAAATAAAGGATATCCTGAAAACTTTAGTAAAACCACATACAGAAGATTGGGACTTCTCTGGAAGACGTACAGTTCACATTGAATAATACTGTGAATGAGACAATAGGAGAATCTCCACATTATTTGCTATATGGCTATCAGAAAAGAATACCAAATACATTGTTAGATGATGCAACACCACCCAGACATACTTATAACTATGGTGACTATGTTACATGGAAAACCAAACGTACTTACGAGACTATCATGCAGACAAGAGCTAGACTAAAAGACGTACATAAGACTCAAGCAAAATACTATAACAAAAATACTACTAAACCAGACATTACTGTGGGTACTCAAATTTATGTTCAGAATCATGTACTAGAAGGTCCAAATGTAAAGGTTTCTCCAAAATTCACTGGGCCATATAGAGTAATAGAAGTGTTAAAATTGAATAAATATAGAGTAATAAATGAAAGTGATATAAAGGAAAAGGTAGCTCACTGGAATCATGTAAAGGTAGTGAAAACAGATCCATGGTCTACTAAAGATATAGATAACATAGGAAATGAAAATACTGTAGAAAATCCAATTACAACAAGGTATGATCTAAGAAACAAAAAGAGGTATATGTGTAAATAGTGTTGGACTGAAAATATCATAACTGGGATTTATATAGTGCCATTTATGTACTTATATATAAAGAAAATCTGATTAAGTCTAATTTTTGCAGAAGCAAACATGCGGCTCATCATAGCACTAGTTAAAATTGGATTCATCTCTTCAGAGGTGGAGACATGGAAAAGTCAAAATGATCAAGGACCTAGGAATAGTTAGTATAGATTATCTCCACGGTGCTCAAACGTGAAAGGGAAATAAGAGAAATCCAAAATGGTATTAAAGCAATCCTACAGAAGGTTGGTAATAACAGTGCCATGTCATTATTGGAAAAGTTAAGCATGAACATAGATAACACACTGAGAACATTGGAACTGCTCTAAATCAATTGTTTAGGGTTGCTACCGAAGCAAATGTAGAACAAGAAAAGGAAAGAATAGACAGATTGGAAAAGTGGGCAGCCGCGAGGGATACAGGGATAAATAAAGTGATCGCCTCTCACAATCAAAATACAGAACAGATAGAAAAATTGAATGAATTTATCAATCAAGTAAATAAGAATTTAACAAAAGAACTCAATAAGATGGAAAATGTACAGTTTTTAAATTCCTTTGCACTAGAAAGTGAAGTGATGTTACAGGATCATAAAGACATGCTCAATGCTGTCTTACTTGCTTACAAAGGTATTTTGAGCCCAAGACTAATCACTCCAAAAGAATTAGAAAACACTGTTAAGTTTTATATAATTGAGAAGCATTGCACACCTTTAGTAGAAGATATTTTTATATACTATAACTTGATAAGTGCCAAAGGAATCCATGACAGAATTATTTTAGTTCTACCTTTCAATGCGAAAATTTCAAATGTGCTATTTTCTGTATATCCCCTTCCTTTGTATATTATTAGAAAGGGGCTTAGTACTCATTTTGCATTGGAAAAACAGGGATTAATGTTAGCCGTTGTAACTGATGAACAATTCAATGAATGTGTAATTTTGAAGGAAAAAGAATATATGTGTGATATTGATAACTTATATAAGACTAATAATGATCATCCCTGTATCCAAGAGTTAATATTAAAACAAAATCAAGAAAAGGATGTGTACATAGTCATTTAATAAATCATTTGAAGCAACTATAATGTATGTAGACATTTTTGTGTTTTCATTAGATACTGTTATAGCCACAGTCACTTGTCCTAATGTCACCACCCAACTGAAATTTAAGAATATTAAGTCTTTTGCAACATCATGTAAGTTAGTTATACCAAATCAATTATACTATGAACCACACCTTTTTACTGAATACCATTACGACAAACATGTGCCATATAAGAATTACACATTTGCAATAGATGAGTTTAAATTGTCTCAGTTAGAATTAAAGAAACTTGAGAACTTGAATTATGTTGATGACTATTACTTTTATACGGAACAGATAGCACCATTTCTTTCATTTGTAAATCTGCTGGTAATAGTAGTCACTATTGTTTTGTTTTTTATAATACTGAGGCATTTTATTATAAAAAAGATACAAGGGATACTGACAGAAATGAAAAGAAATGATCCATAATTGACATTTAATATCCACATTATTTCTAACATATTGTTTTTTTCTGATATTGTATTTTAAATATTCTGTTATTATGCTTACGATTTAATGCACTTTTAATTTGATATGCTTATGAGATGAAATGTTTAACATTTACTATGATTTTTTTTTTAAATTTTATTACACTTATTCCTTCTTCCAGAGATGGAAGAACAATTTTTTATGTGTATTTTGTTCTATTCTTTAACATTTCTTAGTATATCTATTTTTCTTATATATATATTAAACATTGAAGACAATTTTAAGTAGGTGATCGAGTGATGTAATGATAGCTATAAGAAATAATAGTAGATACGGTAGCGTAAAAACAGAAAGAGAGAGAATAATCAGAGTACAGTGAAAATAACGAGAGACCTTACCTTACAGACCTTACATCTTGTTCGGGTTGCCCCAGGTCCCTCAGTATGAGGCCCCTCTATTGTCTACCAGAGAGTTGCTAGTACATCTTCCGGTATATTTTGCATCTTCCAATCTTGGATGGTCTGGGATGCAGTTTAGATATTTGTCGAGCTTATTCTTAAACACATCTACGCTCACTCCTGTTATATTCCTCAGATCAGCTGGGAACGCATTGAATAGACGCTGCATTGTCGATGCTGGTGCGTAGTGGATTAATGTCCTGTGTGCTTTCCTTATTTTTCCTGGTATAGTTTTGGGCACTATTAATCTACCTTTGCTTGCTCTTTCTGATATTTTTAGCTCCATGATGGTTTCAGCTATTCCTTCTATCTGTTTCCATGCCTGAATTATCTGTAGCGTTTCTCTTTCTCCTTTCTAGACTATATAATTTTAAGGATGTAGTCTTTCCCAGTAGTCAAGGTCCTTAACTTCTTCTATTCAAGCTGTAAAAGACTTTGTACACTCTCTATTGTGCAATACCCTTTGTGATAGTGTGGGTACCATATCATATTGCAATATTCAAGTGGACTACGAACATATGTTTTATAAAGCATAATCATGTGTTCAGCTTTTCTTGTTTTGAAGTGCCGTAACAACATTCCCATTTTGCTTACATTTTGCCAATAGAATTGCTATTTGATCGTTGCATAACATGTTCCTATTCATCATCACACCAAGGTCTTTAACTGCTTCCTTATTTGTGATTGTCTCATTATTAGGTCCCCTATATGCATATAGCTTTCCTTCTCTGTCCTCCATAATTTTATTGATTCAATTTATCAGAGTTAAATACCATCCTATTTACCTCTGCCCAATCATATACTTTGTTAAGGTCTCTTTGTAGCGCGTTCCTATCTTCATCACAAGTAATTTCTCTACTTTTTCTTGTGTCATCGGCAAAACTACTCACTACCGAGTCCTTAACATTACTGTCTATGTCTGCAATCATAATAACAAACAGTAATGCAGCTAACACCGTACCTTGTGGCACACCGGAAATTACCTTAGCTTCATCCGATTTCTTCATCGTTTGCAATAACTATCTGTTTTTCTGTTGTGTAAAAAACTTCTTTAACCATCTTCCTACTATAATCCACTATATTATGTTTTCTAATTTTCTTCGCCTAATATATTATGGTTCTGCCTTGTGCAGAAAGGAAACTTTTGCAAAGTCTAGCTAAAAAAAACAACATTGTTTCATTTCCGCTTTTCATATTTTGTACATGTTTTCACGGTGACTAACAGTTGGGTTTTGTGTACTTTTTCCGGGTACGAAACCATGTGTGTAATTAAATAAACAGATTTTTTATTTTTTAATAAATGTTTCATAATATTTTTCTTCATTACCCTTTCATACACTTTCATATATGTGATGTTAGACTCCTCTAGTCTTGATCCACTTTTGAATGTAGGTGTAATTATGCTAATTTGTGCATCATAAAATCGTGCCTGTATCTACACTTTGTCTTAATAATATTGCAAGTGGCTTTGCGATAGAATGAACTACTTTCTTTAACAAAATAGCAGGAACTCCATCAGGCCCTGCTGCAGCTCCCTTTTTAATTTCATTAATAGCCTGCACAATATCAGCTTCATTAATATCTATGTCAGCTAAATATTTCACTATTTTTGTCCCTACTTCTATATCATTACCTTCAATTATCTATTCTAGGGGTGAATTCTCTCTTATATCGTGTCAGCCAATATGTTGTAAATTTCCTTTTTTTCATTCGTTAATCTCCCTTCAATTCTTAGAGGGCCTATTTCTATTCTTCTTTTATTCATCTTTTTCATGTATGAGTATAATAGTTTGGGGTTTTGCTTGATATTCATTAGGGTTTTTTCTTCCAAGTCCCGTTTTTCATTTTCTTTTGATTGTATAATCTTTTGTTCTGCATTTTCTATCTTACTTTTTAGTTCTATAACTTTCCATGCATTTTTTTCTTTTGCAAGACCTTTTTCCACTTTTCTGATTTTCTGGAACAAGATCCTTCTGTCTCTTGGTATGCATGACTGATGTTTACTTTTCTTAATATTTTATATAATATCTCCGTATTTACCCTTATGTCATCACTTACGATAATGTTATCCCAATCTTTGTTTAATTCTTCATTTATTTCTGACCATTTTATACTTTTACTGTAGAAGTTGTATTTTCCATATCCTTCCCACTTTTTCATTTCTTGCTTATTTCTGTTTTCACTTGCTTTGGAATAGACTGTTAATTCTATGACATTATGGTCTGAAACTACTCATTATAAAACTATTATTTCTTTAACATAATTCATCTCGTTCACAAATACTAGGTCTAAAGTATTTTCCTTTCTTGTTGGCAGGTGATTTATTTGTTGAATGTTGTATTCTAGTAGCAGATCTGATAGCTTTCCGAATTGCCTCTTATCTTCTGCACTACTATTACTCTCTTTTTTATATGTATAAGTATAACCAGAGAGAGAGAGAGAGGAGAGAGAGAGAGAGAGAGAGAGAGAGAGAGATTGAGCTTTGGTGTGCGAGTCAAATTTGATCAACAAGCCAGGACGTAACAAACCCATAGTCACAGGACGTTGGCGAGAAGGGAAAGCGGCAACAGCCATAACACCATTGCAATAGAAATCTTAAGACTGCTATAAAATCTTTGACCTGTGACCTTGCACCAGACTCATTCAGCTTCTATCGATAATGAAGCTCCACCTCCAGGAGGAGGTATTAACATGTTAATTAACTGACTCGCCTGAAAGAGGAGGAATTAACATGTTAACCCCACCTAAAAGGGGATGGGGTAATATAAGAGAGAAATCGCTCCACGAATCAAGAATCCGTTTGGGCGGAAACTAGAACATACACCGCCTTAGGAGGTTGGGCCAAATTCGATCCTGGGGTAGCTTATTGAAGAATGCCAGAAGGAGAGAGAGAGAGGACCAGCGCCGTCATACAGTAAAGGAGAAAAACTTTGCCAGTGGTCCTAACCAGATTCTAAAATTGTAAACTGTGAAGTTGTAACTTGTATTCTTTGCAATGATAAAGAAAGAAACTCTGCCGTTGTCTCAATCAAACTTCTCCTGAGAGGCTAATAATATTTACTAAACCAGAACTAATATTTAAAAAGAAGCATAAATTCATCTAGAAGAAAGAAGCAGGTAAAAGAACATACACTCGAACACTACAAACATCCAACACTGAGACTACGGGCATAAATAGCCCTGTTTCAGGGAATCCCTTCCCACCCTCACCCCCTTTGATGCGAGTGATACCGTAACCCCATAGCGCTGATTTCTAGATGGGGGAGAGGGAAGTCAAAGGTAAAAATCTCATAAAAATCAGACAAGAAATGTGGATTTGTAAAAATGAGGGGGTATCAAAAAGAGGGTCTATGACCCCTTTAGTAACGGCCCTTGGGGAGAGAGGAGTCTCTGGTACACATTATATATATACATGTATATGTGTATATATATATATATATATATATATATATATATATATATATATATATATATACATACATATATGCAATCATTATTACCTCTAATTTGATGAACAGGACATCCCTCTTATTCTCTTTCAAGACGTGCCCCGTAATAGAGAAGCTCCTTAGAGCAGAAAGGGCCACGATCACTCCCGCATACACATTTAAACTGATGAATCGAGTATGAGGCCTCAGCTGAAAAACACACAACTCGACCAGCTTCATACACCTCCAAAGAAGGCTCTGCAGCAGCGTGTAGATCCCCCAACCCACACAGTGCCTCTGTTACACACTTCCTGGATGATGTGATATTCCCGTCTCGCTCCCATCATTCACACCTCTGTTCATCCCTTCTAATTGTTCTTATCCTACTTCATTCTAACACTTCTGAACTATATATATATATATATATATATATTATATATATATATATATATATATATATATATATATAATTATATATATATATATATATATATATATATATATACGTGTGTGTATAGTATATATAAAGCTAACGGTCGGACTATGTACGTATGTATGTTCGCTATAGACGGCGAATCTGCACGACCGAATTGAACCAAAGTCGGACCATATGTAGATTTCATAGAGAAATAGAAGGCATCATTCTGATGGAACTTTTCCCGAGGATTCCAGATATGTTCTTACTTTTCTTCTACGATGAAAAATAACAAAGTCGGACCATATGTACGTAGATTTTAAAGAAATGTATGTATGCGGCATTCAAAACAAATAATATTTTGTTTTTTTAATAAGAGTGGTGAAGTTGCACGACCGCAATGCCGGCCTACTGTTGACCTCTGCCAATATCTATAAAAACTTAATACTCTCTAAATCCTCAAGCTCTGTAGTGACCAGCGCATCCAAAAACTGCGAAGAATTCAAGAAGTTTAGGAGGCACTGGTTATTATAGGTATCAGGCAAAATGTGAACTGGACGGTAACGTGACTTCATTCTGATACTCCCGATGTGGGTTCGAATCCTGCTGTGGACGTCAGAATTTCTTGATAATCTTGCATTTAGTTCTCAGGCTTGTAATAACAAGAGTATCAATATAGTTAAAAGGGAATCGTTGTTATTACAATCATACATACGTACACACCGCGTGTATAATATATATATATCTATATATATATAGTATATAATATATATATATATATATATATATATATAAACAAAAATAGCAACACATCTTCACGTGTATATCTAATCCTATTACTTGCATTAGGCTTCAGTAAGATTCCAGAACCATGAATTTCCAAAGCACAGTCTTTCGTAGATATAGCTTTCTTCCTCAGGTACCGATGCAATGAGGAAATAACCGCGACACCTGGGTATATGCGTATGAGGTCCACGCAGCATCTGTGGTTTTCTATTTCTGACCCCTGGGGGTGACCTGCCAGCTGATCTTCAGCTCCTCCCGCCCTTCCTTCCCTGCAGTCTTCTTGATCTCCGTGGCCGTGTGCTCAATCCTTCGTTGTTCGGAATTATCCCCTTGCTGTCCGTCTTTTTGTTTATGATCTTGAAATTCTGGTATATTATCTCACGAGTAATCTTAATTTAAAATTATTCCCAACATTGCTTTCCTTCAATTTTGCATATGATAATTACTTTTGAAGTTCAGTTGATCAGATTGTCACACACACACAATGTCATTAATTGAACTTCATAAGTAATTATCATCGTTGTTCTTGTCATATGAATGAAATTTCGTAACTTCTTTAACATTTCTTGGGTATTAAAATCTAGTAATTATTAAGTCGAGGTATGGATGTTGTTCTTCACCTACGGGTAATATACATCAACCTATCATGACTGCGGATTATAATACTATACTATACAGTAATTTTATCATTATCATTGAAATACTGAAGATTACGGTGAGAGAGAGAGAGAGAGAGAGAGAGAGGTATATTAAGACAGACTAATACGGGCAAAGTAGGAGTACGTACACAAACACAGACACACACACACACACACACACATATATATATATATATATATATATATATATATATATATATATATATATGAGTCTGATCACATCACCGTGATTCATATATACGCATTAAGCTACAAATGTCCTTTAATATCTAATTCGCTCTACCTCAGAATTAATATATTTTCATATATGTTAAAAGAAGGGGAATTTTTTAGTTGATAATAATTTTGTCGTATATATATGCGTCGTTAGGCTTCAATTTGATGGAATGGTTTAGATACCAGATTCTTTAATTTTCAAAGTACAGGCTTTCGAAGACACATTCTTCTTCTCCTCCTTCAGGCACCAGTGCACTGAGGAGATAGCTCCGCCCCCGCGTCATCCACTGACAGGAAGTGATGCCAGTGATGGTGAGAGCTATAATAACAGCTCTAGGGCACCATCACCCTCCGCTAAGACTGAGCAGTTCACCCTCAGAAGAATTCCTTCTTCACAAAAGGTACATTTCTACCTCTTCCGAAGCCTATCCAATCTTTGCCAATGACGAGATCCACCTTTCACAGAGCTTTCGTGAAAATCCGCTCAAAACTTGATGTATAGTCCACCAAAAACACAAAGAAAACAAACCGAACCTAAGAGATCTCCTTAATTGTTGAAAGAAATACCTATAAAGAAGGTTCGACCTCTTCAGCCATTGGAAGCTCAGAGAGAATCCTTGAAATTCTTGAGAATGACTCATTGGATTTTTCATCTACCTACAGCCACGACACAGATGGAACGCTGATTAAGAAATCCAAGGAATTAACATTCCCAGTAACAGGAATTCCTTCTTCCGGTCCTTCTCAGTTCCACCATTCTCTTTCCATAACAACACACTCTCCTCTTAGATTTCCTCATGATTTCCCAGACTCCAATTAATCAGTCTGTTTACAAACAGCGTCATCGTAAAGCACGGCAAGAAAATGTCCACGGAGTTTGTTTTGATTGTATATCTCAATTGAAACGGCTTTTCGGGTCATCATGGCTCCACTTTCAGGGGGAGAGTGCGATGTGTTGTTTTGAAGATCTGAGTTCTTATCCTGCTCTTTATTCTGAGAATCCTGCAATCCTCAAGTTAATTCAAACATCCCCCAACACAGTCAGTCTGGATAAGTACAATTTTCTCATTCAGGAAAGACATGCGAGGCCTGCGTATTCCAGTGGCTGAGGTCTGCAGGTGTCGAGACGATTTAGACTTGAGCTTGAGGTTGTCCACCGTAGCTCAGATGAAGTCTTTGGCGTGACTTAGCTAGGCTATTTCTCTCTGCTGACTACTGTTGCATTTCTCTCACTCTTCTGTTGACCTATCCAAATCGTTTCACGAACTTCGTAAGGAGTCATCGAAGGTATGGAAAATAAGAAGCATTAACCACAGACGCACAATTACAACAACAATATCAATAATAATCCCCTAAAAAGAAAGTTCAGAGAAAGAGGGAGAGAGTCAGATAGGTAATTTTAACAAACATGGCACCAGATGACTGTTTCTGTAAACATGAAAACTACTACTGCTATTATTACTACACAAAGAGAAGTAATAATGGTAATAATTAGTTTCTGGATTTCTAAAAACGCATTTCAGTCTAGAAAAAAATGATGGTAGAAAACGACCCCACGTGGCGAGGACTGACGACACGCGAGTTGGAATCTGACGCATGCGCAGACGTGGAACATTCATCACCCGTATCTGAGGCATCTTCCCCGTCAAAAGTCTGGAAGCGTAGAAACATTACAGTAAGAGAGAGAGAGAGAGAGAGAGGAGAGAGAGAGAGAGAGAGAGAGAGAGAGTTGAAGGTGTTTATTCACCAAAGAGAATATCTTAAGAATGGTTTTTCGGGGGAGAAGGGAGATGAGGAAAGTTACCTCCTCATGTCCTGTCCGTTTGAGGATAGACATTGTGACGAAGTACACATCATTTACGTAAACTGTTTCCCACCTCATCTCTTTCTTTCCAAATACTAGCTTCCACTTATACCAGTCAACTAACGACCAAGTACATTATGGATTCTTAAGACGCACAACTATCTCATTCACTCCACGTCAGTTAGGGGATCGAAGTCCAGGGGCGTCATTCAGATTTTTTTTTTTTTTTTCTTGGGGGGGTGGGGGTTGGGGAGTCTAATCAGAGGGGAGTTTTTTTTGTTTTGAGCTATTTTATGTGTTTTTTGACGCCATATGAGCAAGGTATTTTAGCAAAAATTATATACTCCCACTAATGTTCGTTTATCTCATCAATGGTAGCTAGTAGACAGACAAGGATCAAGAAACGTAATATTTCCGAGAAATTTCATATTTATTTGATTGCACATTTAAAAAGTAAACATGGCGTTACTTCTTGGGGCTTGGGTGGGGGGTTGGGGTCGAACACTGTACATTCAGTTTGTGAGCTTAACGCGATATCTCTGGGGCTGCGAGTCCCCCCCGCCCCCCAACTTCTCCACAACACACACACAAAGAGAGAGAGAGAGAGAGAGAGAGAGAGAGAGAGATCTGATATCCTTTTCTGCCACAAGAACTTTCTTCTTGGTTCCACAAAAGATACATTATCAAGATTTATCCCGAACTATGGAAGAATAGCAGCAACCTTGTTCTGGATGCAGACTCAGAGAGTACTAACTGCAGAGCAGGGAGCACTGATAAGACTTGCAACCGTTCCAGCAAGGCAGTTGAGGTAGGTCAAACTCAGAAACGTGACTGGAAGTGATTTCAAGTAATAACTACAGTTCAGACAGATTATAGCATCAGAATATTCATGACATGTTCAATCTCGGACAGACTAGGAGAGTTGAGCGCTAGTTAGCACTACTATTATTCAGAAAATGAACTCTATTCATATGGAACAAGCAAACGGGAGGCATTGACTTGAAATTGAAGCTTCTGTTAAACTTTGTTGGTTTGGAAGCAAAGATGATATCCTCATTATCAGTAGGTTTTTATTCACCGTAAGAATGTATAATACAAGTTTTACATAAAGATAGAAATAAGCCATACATGAAGTTAGTTAACAACTTTGAGAAAAAGTTCCAACAACGTGCTAAGCATAAACAACAAACAGTATACCATCAATGAAAAGATAACAAACAAATGTATGTCAATATTCCTTTAATAAAATTATTAAAATTATTATAGACATGCAAATTAGACATAAAAGGAAATGTAATTTGCAACATCAATATTCCTGACAATATTTAGTGTTCAAGAAAACATTAGACTTACAAAGTAAACGAAAAACATACTCAAGGTGGACTAAAATAAACTGAATATAAACAGCTTCCAAGGAATATGGGAGACTGTTCCACATTCCTACGGCGAGACACATTTACTACCTATTGGTGTTGCTGTTCAACGAATCTGGTTGCCCTCTGCAGATAGAGGGGATCAGGGATCAATTGTGAATGTGCAAGTTCTCTATTAAAATACAACTTATGAAAAAGTGAAAAACAAGAAACCATCATCGATGATGCAAGTCATAACTGCTAATATTGGAGACAAAACCTTCCACCACGACCTTTCTAATCTAATAGCGATCAATTTCTGTCAGAAACAGATATCCACAACGAGAACGGCATTCTGTTATAAATATAAGAGGCCTAATGAACACTACCTAGCTTTCGTGGCATTTGCTGAAACTTTCATTAGATGTTTCTCGAAATTTGTATGCGAGTCAAAAGTTACACCTAGATTAGTTAAAGCTTCAGGCTCATTCAGCAAAGTTCCATACACCTGAAGAGGAGGATGGGGTGAAAAATCTGTGCGAGATCTGCTAATCAATGGTGTTTTAGCTCATGCCCCACCGACTACACCATTCCCTGATCCGGTCCATGTCCCTGATTGAGGCTGAGGGCAGCCTCATTTCTCTTAAGTGGAGACTTTACTACCCCTACAAATGTTGCATCATTAGCATACTGAACAACCTTGTTTTCTAGGCCGACAACCATATCGCTTGCATACACCAAAAATAATAGTGGAACTCCGGACACAATAGGTCTTGGTTCACTAAAGATCTGTCTACCTGTAGGAAATCTTTAAGTAATCCTAAAACATATTCACCCACTCCACGAATCTGAAGTTTACAAATAAGGGCCTTATGATTTGCTTAATGGAATGGAGTACTATAATCTATTTGAATTATTCTGCACTCAAAACCCTTGTCAATACTATTGCAAGTGACATGTCAAGTCTAAGAGCATCGCAAATTACATAACTGCTATCTATACACATATTGACTAGTATCAGCGGGCATCCTATGGATTCTATATACTTACATATGTCTTAAAAGTAAGTTTTTCAGCAACTTTGGAGAGCAGAGGGAGAATAGAAATTGGCCTGTAGTTACTGGAGTCTGCAAATATGCCACTCTTTGGAACAGGCACTGAATGGCTAAACTTGCGCTCATCACACTAGAAACTTTTTTTTAAAAAACAAAGGGAAGAAACCTTATGATCTTCTCCACCCCAGCTATTAAGAATATCCACAAGTTTCTGAGCATCCCAAGAGCAAAATCCCAATTTGGTAGGAATAGGTTCAACAGTAACCAACTTACCTTCATCTGTAAGTAGTGGTGAGATGGAAGGGCCTGACCCAAAGATAGGTGGTGCCAATTTGGTCCTCCACAGATGAGGCCGAGTAATTCCTTCAAGTTTCCTCTCCAAGGAATCATCGTAATTTTTCTTGGCTGTATAGTGAGTTCTGTTCGCAGCACGGCGAGACTCAACAAAAATTGTGTCATTTTCATTTGAACGATTTCGCCTCCATGTATTGAATTTTGTCTGTTGTCAAGGGAAGATCATCTACAAGTATTATCAAACCATGGTCGTTCATTTGTCCATAATTTGACCACCAGTCTAGGGACGCATCTTATTAAAGTTGCAATTAGCATTCCATTTAATTTCTTCTTGGGATTAGGATCTAATATAGCATCTGATATATTGAGTGTCTGACAAGCTTCAATAATGCGATCCCAATTGGCTTTAGATTTCAGTCACACCTTTGCAAAGAAGAAAACAAAGTCATCCAAAACTACTGGCAGAACTACAGTCTGGGATGCAGATTAGCATATGTCCCAATCTCGTCTAAAATGGGAAGGTTGGGCTCTTATTACCGTCTTTGCCTAAAAAACCATTAAGCGAAAAATCGACGGTTTTTCGCTACGAAGCTGGTGGTATTGCAATCAGTGAACTTGAGCCCATTAGGTTTGGTTACTGCCTTATGAGTTAACCATAATGAACGTCAGACATCCTCGGTACACAGACTCCCGTGACTCACTGACGTTTGCGACAGTCCTTGCAGTAAGGAAATTGTCAATTCAATATTTTTTATGATTATATCTTATTTGCTAAATTAAAATAACACTTTTAACACAAAGATCTTTTAACAGATGAAAATCTGATGGCATCAGATTATGTCAAACTTACTGGCGTTTTATTCGCTTTCTTTTAACTGAAAGTTTTTTATACAGATAATTCTCGTATAACCAGGTTGGTAGGCCTGTTCATATAAACAAAATGAAATATTTCCTAATAATTCTGATAAATACTTAAAAACCTGCGTAAAACAAGGAATTTCATTTTTACTTGTTATAATTGATTCTATTTTCCATACCATAATTTTTTTTTCTCAAACTAAAGAATATATGGAATATAAAAAAGAAATAAAATCTGAACGATATATCGTAAAGGGATGCAGAATACTGTTGCGTAATTGTACACATCTACCACAGACCCCTTCAATAGAAGGACCGGTAGCGTCGATGCTCAGTATCTGGAACTTGGGTCCCGCCATAATTTGTGTCAGATTCATGGTAGAATCTTTATTCTGGTGTCTCATAGGAGTTTTAAGGCCGAGACATTCATCTGTCATAATTTCAACTTAGTACAAGGTCATGTGAAGGCCATTTAAAGGTCAACTTTCACAAAAAATAGCAAAATCGCCCAGAATATTGTATATTCTCTGATCAGAACAATGGAAAAACTACGTAATTTACCATGTGACTGAATTAAAAGTCAAACATGAACAATTCGTCCCGGAGAGCACAACAGGAACATGTCTAAGGTAAACAATATAGTAATTCATCAAACCGCTGTCTTTCTTTATCACTGTTATCAAGCACAAATGCTTTCATGAAAATGTTTGGCAGAGTAAGACATGCTCCTTGAATTACAACCAATGGACTTTTGACAGAGATAAGCTCGGCAGCAATGCAAGTTGCACTTATCTAACATTTTAATAGGTGACTGTACGAAATGCACTGATGAGAGTTGAGGTACAGTTACTTGGTCCACCTCTATTTAAGTTGGTGGGAAACTCTGAATTAATCTGAGGGTCATCGTCATCTTTAGTTTCGTCTCAAATTTTTACATCGAAATTTGTGCTCTAGATATCTGGCTAGAAAAATAATTTTATGGTTGATACTGTCGTTAGATTGAATTAGGTCTCCAGTGTCAGCAATAGTGATGTAAAGTGAAAATCACCAATGCAAATGATAGAGGTACAAGGCATATCATGATACTGGTGCGGTGTAGACTCATATCTCAAAAGTGCAAAGAGGTTCCTGGTTTCTGCAGCTGCCTTGATATCGACAATGTCGATGTAGAAATTACCCCAATTGGGTTGACCTCATACTCAGTTATGCATGACAGAATTTTATCAATTTGGGACCATTTACTGAAAAGGCTATTCTTTTGTAGACAAACAGCTTTAGAATAATATGTCTTAGGTATTTCCTTCCCATTTTTCTCAATGCATTCAAGATGCAAAACCTCAAACAACAATTTCACATGTTGCAAATGGAGAAATTGGACAACGAACGTCCTTTAGCGTCAGTTTTAGAAATGTAAATATCATCACTATCATGAAAAATATGAATATCTCATTGAGAAATGCTTCTGGATGTCATTACAGCATAAAGAAAAGTCGATTACCTTATCCACAGATTCAGTTCGGAGTCGTTTTTTTTTTTTTGTCAGTTCGGGTGCAGAGGAGACCTGCTTTAAACATGACTTTGGAACGCCAGGGAAAATGGATGGTGACTGGTTTGGTCTTTTCCCACCTTTAACTGTAATCCATTCACAGTCAAAATGATGGGCACAAGCATAGGTCTGGTTAAGATGTAGCAACCTGGAACGCTCGTTTGGCACAGCATCAACCCAACGGTTTCGTTCCACTTCATCAGTTGAAAATTATACTACTTTGACGTACGGTTCATTCCTGAAACCTCGACAGCCAAAAACATTACGCTTCTTAGGCACAATGAAATAGAAAAGAAATAAATTATATAAAACAGAATATTATTGAAACAAGCTGCATTCCCTAAAATGCGAGCTCTATCTAAGAATAGTATTGGCATTTAGTTTTTCAAAATATTGCTAAGCTGCAGTTCTTTATCGACTAACACTTAGACTAACACATGGGACTAACAGTGAATAAAAACGAGAGATGAGTTAAATTTCCCATTATAGTCTATGTATACCATTGTTTACATACACTGAACACACAGCACTAAAATAATTGGACCCAAGTTTCGCAATCCGAGAGCTTGAGTTACTAGTCCTTCTATTTAAGAGGTCTATGATATCTACTAAAAATGTGACCAGTAAATAGGCGAAGTCATTGAAGGAGCAGTTTTAACTGAGATATAACAGCTTTAACAAATCTGAATCACTTCATTACAAAGAGGCCATGGAGGTCATTTCGGTTAATTCGGGTGTTGAGCCGAGTTGAGTTGAGTATAGAATTTAGGACAAAGGTCATTCAGCGCTGAAATGGATATTAACAGTAAAAGGTTTGAAAGGTGTAACAGGAGGAAAACCTCAAAGCAGTTGCGCACTATGAATCAAGTATTGGGAGAGGGTGGAAAGTAAGATGAAGAAAGAGAATATGAAAGGGGGTACAGTAAAAGGAACGAAATTGGTTGCAGCTAGGGGCAGAAAGCGCGCTGCAAAAAACCTTAAGTAATGCCTACAGTGCACCGCATGAGGTCACTGACGGCACTACCAGCGGTTCCAAATGATCAAAGGCGACGAAAGAAAAACAGCAGCAGCAGCAGCAGTAACGTGCGAGTGAGACTAGAAAAGTTACGATGAACGTATGGAAAAAAATCGATAAAAGTTTCACAAACAGCAGGAGAAACTGCTCACCCTCAGAAATATTGTGCCGTAGCTTTGCTGAGAGAGCTGACTGCCCTTAAAACCATTGACAGACATGAAAACGTATGACTGACAAAGCGCAAAGGCTATAAGTGAGAGTATTTGCATCACGCTCTTGGAGCAGAATCTGTCTTATGAACCCGCGTTCAAAATGCTGTCCAAACCAACATTAGCACTTGCAGATATAACCTAAGGAATAGAGAGAGTACGAAACACACAAGGAAAATGATAAGGATCTGTAAAAGGGCAAAGATTTCGTCTTCTAGAAAGAAGAATAAAAGGTAGGGCAGAAGCGCGGTAACGGAAAACAGAAAAGTGCGGAGGATACGTGAATGTGAAATCCTAGGGCCCAGAGAGATATGCTGCAAATAGGAAAAGAAACAGTCATAGCCTCCTAACTGTTATGGAAACAGGTGGTCAATAAGGTTATTGTTAGATTAAGTACGGGTTCCTGCTCGCGAAAGAAACCCGGACCTTGATGCCGGTTAACAGGCAGGCGAAAAAAAAAAATTTGAACAGACAACAACTAAGTCAGATGACCAGAACGAGGTACCACCGACCAGCTCGAGGCCAAGAACCTGCCAGAAAACTTCTTCGTGAGGTCTTGAGTTACTCACGGTGCTTTAAATTCGTAAATGTAAATAAGTAAGAAGCCGCATTTGACTTTCATATGAGGGAAACGGTCAGCTGGGAGTCTTTATTTTGGTTCAACAGCACATTCTGTGGATTTCCCAAGAAGTAAATTAAAAAACTTCGTACGTATAGAAATGAACTCTATGACGGTTGAGAGTGAATGTAGCATCAAACTTTGGAAAAATTAAGATAAGTAAATAAAATGCCTCAATACGGTACGATAGCAACGGAAAGAAGTGGGTAAGAGACAAAATACTATCCAGTTGGTGCCTTCCGAGCATCTACCTGCTGAGTACAAAAGTCTCAGACACTACGAAAGCCAACCAGATTCTCGAAGAACACTTCAAGGTTAGACGTTGTAGGAAACCGGTGCAGGAGGAGGAGGAGGAGGAGGAGGAGGAGGAGGAGGAGGGGCTCCGCTCCAAGGTTTTGTTTGAAGAAAAGAAAGGAGGAAGAACTTTCCAGAAAGTTATGTCGACAGATGGAGTTTTCTGCTATTTGTTGACAGTAACTCCGTTTCTTTTCCATCCAAAATCTCCCTCATCTTGTTCTCTAGTATTTCTGTTACTTCTTATAATTATTCTTCTTCGGGTTGTTTTCTTATTCGTGTTTCTGTCTCTTTTCTGCTCATTCAACCGTATTTATTTCCTCTCTGTTCATCTACTTTCTCATTGGCCTCTTTACTTTCGCTTCTTATTCTTCAATTTCCTTGTTCGTCTCTTTCTTTTATATGTATTTCATATCTTCTTTTTTATGTTATACTCATTTTATTCTACCTTCTTCTTCAGCTGTTTCCCTTTTCATCATCATATCATTGTTGATTCTTTTCACCCTTCCACATGTCATTCTTGTCGCATATGGACAAATGCTGTCGAACTCTGAACTAAAGAATGAGAACTCCTTTTCTGCCCAATAACAAGATGCCTTTAGGTCTCACGAATGAGGAATAAATCAGCGATAAAGAAAGTCGCGAGTGAAAGTCTAATGATTTTGTCTGTATGAGGAGTGTTTGCTCCCAAGGCCGTTATTTTAGATTACACCAGCCTTGTGCTGGAACTAGCTGTTAACAGCTCCAGGAGCAGCCCGTAGAAGGGTGACTGAAAAAAGCCTTTCCCACATCATGAGCGCCTCAGAATGCGCAAGCGGAGCCGCGCAGCCAGGCCGCATTGACGAAACTCGATGCCGGCTCCAACGGGGCTCCCAGCCTTCATCTTCGGAGCCCATCTGAAAGAGCCAGAGGCCTTGAAGAGGATGGCGATGGTGATGGGGATGGTGGTGGTGGTGTTGGGGATCGAGTTGGTGTTGGAGCAAGGCGTGCACGCTCACGTCCTTCACGTGCTCTCCTTATAGAACAGTAGTCTTGACCTTCAAGATGGGACAGACAGAAGCTCTCAAGATGCATATGGATGAGGTGAGAAAAAGTGGCAGCCAGGGACGAAAGTTTCTGAAGTAAGCAGAAATAGGAGGAGCGGAGGTAACAGGTTACAATGTATTTGTGCTCGATATATATATATATATATATAATAAATATATATATATATATATATATATATATATATATATATATATGTGTGTGTGTGTGTGTGTGTGTGCGAATATATATATATATATATATATATATATATATATATATATATATATATATATAAGAGAGAGAGAGAGAGAGAGAGAGAGAGAGAGAGAGAGCTTATCACACTGTTAATTCTGCTATGCCCGATGTTTTGTTGGGGGTCTAAGTTGTGAGGGGAGAAGCCAAGGCCTTCCGGTTAGGGCAAGACACAGCGTCCTGTGTTAATAAAGTGAGGTGAAGAGAAGGTTAGGTTATGATGTACCCCAGTTGAAATGTTTCTTTGATTCGTTTTCATGCCGGCCGCACTACGCAACTGTCATTCTTAGAATGCCCCCCACACCACATCCCCCCTCCCTCTCTCTCTCTCTCTCTCTCTCTCTCTCTCTCTCTCTCTCTCTGAAGAAGAAGTGGAAGAAGAAGAAGTAGAAGAAAAGATAGTCAGGTAAACGTAGGGGAAAATGTCGTTTTGTGAAAGACAACCAGGTTACCAAGCACAGATTTAAAAAAAAAAAAAAAAGGAGCGAAAAGCGCAGAGTCAGGATAGGGAAGAAGAAGCAAAATACGATAAAAGAACAATAAGGAAATAAGAACGAAGAACCAGATGAAGGGCGAAAAGAGAGAAAGGAAACCTTCAACTGAGGCAGAAGAGAGACGTAGAGTCAGGCCAAAGAGAGAAGAAAGAAAATCTCGGCCAGGTAAAGGCGAGCAACAAGAACGAGAACAAGAACAAGAACTAGAGACAGCAGAGTCAGGTACGAGAAAAAAAAGAGAAAGAGACAAGTCGTCGGGTTAAAGTGAAGATGAAGCAAGATAAGAAGACACAGAAACCAGTGAGGTAACAGAGAAATAGAAGAAGGGGAAGAAATAGAAACATACGCCGGTAAAAGAAATGAAAAGATAAAAGTGTTATCCGTTGAAGACAAGGAAAGGAAACAAACCCCATAGTCGATTAACGAAAAGTTGAAGAAGACGGAAGAAAGAAAAACTCAGAGTCGGGTAAACGACGACAAGAACAAGAAGACATTATTGTCGCCAAGGAGCTCTCGTCACGTCGCCATATGAGAGCGACCTATACAAGCGATATATTCGGGTCCTGCGACCCCCCTCCCCGCCTCAACCCCGCTCCTAGGATTTCTTTTTTTTCTTTTTTTCCAAAAGGGCTCTGGAGGTTAGCATGTACGCAAGACCTCCTGACACCTTCAGTGGTGCTTGTGCCGTCAACCAGACGTCAGCTAGTCAGTTGCCTGTCACTTTCGCTGACCTCTGCTGACAACGTCTTGCCGTGTAGTACGCTGGTTGGTGGTTGGTCATCACTGGGTAGTAAACTCTTTCTTACAACTTTCTTACAATCAAATATTTCTTAGTAGTGGCGGCCAGTACTTGAGAACGAGAAAAAATGGACAGGTCTGCAATTGCAAGAACATTTTCTAAAATAATGCTTTCTGAAAAAAACTTGCGGATTAGATTTTACCTCTTCACCCGTTTGTATATCGAGACGAAACATTTTCCTGAGATTCTAATAAAAACATAACAAACAGAGGCCTTTTCCGGCGTTGCCTTTTCAATGCGACGCGGCAAAAGCCGGGGATTCTGAAAGACTCAGGGAGGGAGGTAATACAAAGGGTATGGACTTCTGTAACACAAAATGGAAGAAACTCTACAACACAAGACAGATTAATAATGATGAGGATTATCAACACCATCCACAGAAGAGTAATTCATGCAAATGTCCAAGGAAACTCAGTCAAATAACTACCCTCAGTTATAACTACACCGCCTATTCCTGCTTTTATTTGGGCATCAAGGTGTTCAAACTTCTTCTCTTTCTAGAGTGGAGAGGTCGAAGTGGTTGCAACCTAATACCTTTTTCTAGCATATATAGGTCCGTATGCAACAGACAATATATGGAAAGTAAGGGAAGAAGGTTATAAGAGTTTGGAAATACAGAATCAGGTAGAGAATTCCTCAGACAAGAATTTGAGGAAACGGGCCAGTCGCTAAACCGTGCAACCCAAAGATAACCGATTTCCACCTCAGTTTTTTATGGGGTTGGGCTCTTCATCATGTTACCGCAGAATTACAAATACTAATATTACCTGTAATATCAATAACAATTTCATTCTTCTGAACAATCACGACTGATCAGGAGAACTGTAGTACCGAATATTCAGGTTATAGAGTTGGCTGACAGACTCATGAATCACGACCATTGTCACTGAGGATAAACGACCATAAAACAATAGACTATCATAAAATCATATTTTGCTATAAATTGCTTTTAATAGAATAAAAATCACAAAATAGCAAATTACATTAAAATATCAGATTCATGAAAGAACGCTGTCTGAACAGAATGTCATGCAATAAGACTTTCTTTCGAAAAGACAGATTAACGTAAATGAGCAAAAATCACAAGAGTACAGACTATTATCAAATGGTTTTCAAATGGTTTTAAGCAGAACATCTCTCGAGTTAGGCAAAGAAACCCGTTACCTGTACTGAACTGTTTAAAAAACAAAAACTAAAATAATTTTTCAAATTTTCAGCGATGTGACCAAAATACTAAAATATAATCCTTATACTAAAAACTAGTCTACATCTTGGCCTTGTATTTAGCGAGTACCAAAACTGGGACGCGTCTGCCACTCATGTTTGCCATCGGCATTTAATGTGATGCTCAGCCATTCCAACCAGACTCCTGAGGTCAGTCGCAGGTTTCTTTTGAAGGTCCAAAGGAGCTTTTCACCACGTCTTTCCCTCAAATGGCGGTCACCCCGCCACATATTGACCAGACCTGATGCTACTTAACATAGCTGAAAGAGAGACCAGAGGTATGGCGAACAGATGCATGGAAATATATATATCTATGATTATGTAAATACGCATACATACATATATGTTTGTGTGCGTTCATTATTCTACATACTTGCATTAAAGCAATTACTCTTCACAACATATATTCTACCGTAAGGGTTCTTGTCAACATAAAGATTAATTCTGTTATTCTCTAAGAGATGCCAGAATAGAGCTCCTTTGCCAAAGACTATTTCTCCATCCATCTCGACCGCCGCGCGCCGTTCTGCGAGAAATTTGATCCCTCAGACTGACGTCATTCCGCGAACCAGATGGAAGGCCGAGATAAGAGAGCGTCGGACTAAAATGGCACAAAAGGAAGTATATTCAACAACTTTAGTAGTAACTGACTAAGCGTGCTTTCCAGGCATTTGGAACCACCTGTAATACAAATACATACACATACTAGATCTATAGCATCCTTAAGAAAATTTTTAGTGCTCAAAGACGATGAGCACCGAGTAGCTCTAAAGCTTTCGTTGGAGAGGTACGCGTCATGGAAGATATGAGAACGGTGCCTCTTCTTAAGAGCTGGTTGTACAATCCTATGCCTCTAGTATGCAGAAGATATACCAGTGATAAGGAAAGGACTAAAAAAGCAACGAAACGCAAGGGAAACTAACCTGCTTATTCGTTAAGCAACCAGGGGCGTCATCGTGTCTAAAAGTCAGGGGACATTCTGAAAATTATAAGGTTATTATATTGGCGAGCGAGATGAGCCTATACAGATAGGGGGGTTTGAAGAAATGAACATTATTTGGTGTATTTTAATACCACACATACACACACAAACACGCACACAAATGCACACGCACACACACATACACACACATATATGTATATATATATAGTATATATTGTGACGAAGTGCCAAGTGTCTGGTTACTAAACTTATCAATCAGAAAATAGTTACTTCACAACAGCCAGACACCTGAACTTTCATCATAGATAAAATACGACTGAATACTCTAAAGACAACAGTGATCCTTTAAAAACTTATAAATCAGACTAAGTTCATTAAAACAGGTGTGAGGTAATCTTATAAGTAATTAAATTATTAAAAAGGCATCACTCCACCAACAACTTTTAAAAGCCTAAGTATTCCTTTGTTTTTACTCATTTCAACAAAGCTGAAGGAAAACCGCTCAATTACCTTAACAAAATTAAATATACTCGTGAAAAAAATATAAAACAGTCATAAAAATTTTAAACACAAAAGTTTTCTTATTAAACTCAAAAATTTTTAAGTGAAATCCACAATCTCAGGGACATTTACTATTACTTGAAAACAACAAAAAGTTTAATTAATTCTTGAATTATTTATTAAGTAAAATTAAATCAAAATTAATTTACCACAAAAATCAAGAAATTAAATTGTTCAAGTAAAATTCAATGTATTAAGTCACAATTTAAATTTGAAAATTAATTCACAAGTGTTAAACAACAATAAAAAACTTGAAAAGAATTCTAAATAAATGCAAGGTAATTTACAAGTGTTAAACTCAGTTAAATTTGCAATTATTAACTAATGAAAACACTTAATTTAATCAAATTGTAAATGTTAATGTAAACAGGAAAATGTGGAAAAACTAAAATTACAAAAACACCAAGAAAGCATTAATCACACAGAATATATATATATATATATATATATATATATATATATATATATATATATATATATATATATATATATATATATATATATATCACACTTTAATAAGAAAAATAGATAAATGCACAAAAAATCACTTTAATAAGAAAAATGGATAAATGCACTCAAAAATAAATAAATAAAAATAAACGCCAACACCAAAATGTGAAAAAATAGTAAAAATTGCCCTGGAATAACCTAAATACGTTCAGTATTTCAAGTGCTTTTTACATTTAAGTTTAGTGTATAGAACTTATTAAAAAACTCTTACCTTACTTAGTATACCAATTTTAGAAGGCCTTTTTCGAGATCACCAATCACAAATGAACACTAAGAATATTAAATAAATCTAAGAAATACTAATCTAAAATTTATGAGTGACCGACCACTGAGTATGAAATCTTTACGTTAATGTGAAATCATAATTCTCTTATACGGAGAGAGAGAGAGAGAGAGAGAGAGAGAGAGAGAGAGAGAGAGAGAGAGAGGAGGGACCAACAAATACGAATGGTCTCTGACATCGGAATTAACAAAATTTGACCTCGTCTAAAATGGCTGGGCAAAATGATTTTGGGAACGAGACACAGCTATTATCTTAAAAATTCTCTTTCAAAACAATAAATAGAGAGAAATTGGGATTACAATCATAATTAATAATTATTATTACTCGATTTCAGACAATGAAAGTCTCTTAAAATAAAAGATATAATTATAGAATTTCCTCGAATGAAATAAATGTCTTCATACCCGTGAGTGACGTCACAAATCTTTCTATCTCAAAATTTAAACTATTTACAAGCCAACAAATTCTCTTTTGACAAATCGAGAGATATAAGAGTTAATTTATCAGTAACATTAAACAGTTAAATAACAAAAGAATCTATAATTTCTTAGATGAAATGAACGGTATCGTAAGCAAAACTTCTAGATGCTTCTAATATGATGTAACTTTACAGAAAAATGGTGAAATCTTCACGTGGTTTCTCGACAAAGACACACAAGTCCGACACAGTCATGTGTGTTATATGATTGATAGGATTCCAAAACAAAACGGAGAACTCGAGTTCCTCTTATCCGAACGGACAATGCTAATTTCTCTGTCTCTTTTCACATTCTATGTTATTCCTTAACTTCAAATTAAATTTTTTGTGAATTTTGGACACACGTTATTAGAACATATTAACTCTAAGCCAAAAATAATACTGAATCTGAAAATATTGCAAACACTTTTACAACATTTCATAGTTACTAAGGTGAAGGTTATGCATTGCAAAAAGCAGTATGGAAGAACGATCTCTTTGTTGCATTTGACAACATTGAGAGAGAGAGAGAGAGAGAGAGAGAGAGAGAGAGAGAGAGAGAGAAAGTTTCGTGGTTGGTATCGCTGTTAAGATCGTGTACAATGTATTGTGGTTTTGAGAGAGAGAGAGAGAGAGAGAGAGAGAGAGAGAGAGAGAGAGAGAGAGAGGGTGTAATTGGTGGTTGGATGGTTAACGATTGAATTGCTTGTTGGTAAGTTCTGGGTTGTCTGCTGGTGCGGGTGCTGTGTCAGTCAGTTTATGATCAGAGTTCTCAGCAGTCAGTAAGTAAAGGTAGTCAGTATTGAAGGCATTCATGGTCAGTTATGTTGTGTTTTGAATTGTTGTTTGAATTATTGTTGATATTGTATGCTTAGGGTTGTTGTGCCTGTGTTGCTGAAGTTGTTGTGCTTGTTGTGTTGTAGATGAGTTGTGAGTTGTTGAGTGTTGTTGTTGGTAAGTTGTTGTGGTTCCTTGATGTTGTAGGTGTTTGTATTGACTTGTCGTGTTGCTGTTTTTTTCATGTTGTTTGTGATTGTTTGCGCAGTGGTCTTTTGTTGTGTTATTCTTCAATTGTTGTACGATTGTAGTTCTTGTTTGTTTGTGTATTGTGTTATGACGACCGTATCCAGCGGACAGCGCAGCTCCTCGCCCTGAGTGTGTCAAGTATGTGGTGAGTACAAGTGGTGTTTTAGAGTTTTTTTTTTTGGTTTGGTTTGTGATCTCGCCACAAACAGCATAAGAATATATATATGCGTATATATATATATATATATATATATATATATATATACATATATATATACATATATATATACATATATATATATATATATATATATATCTATATATATATATATATATATATATATATATATATATTATATATATATATATATATATATATATATATATATATATATATATATATATATATATATATATATATATATATATATATATATATATATATATATATATATATATATATAATATATATATATTAGATGATATTAAGGGACAAGGATGACTGATTCATCAGTATTAGTCAGTCAACGAATTTATAAGTCCAAAATTTACAGATTGGCTAAAATACGAACATTTCAACTTTAAGACATACTATATTTGTAGAAAAATAATATCTAACAGGAAAATCAAAGGCTTAGATGCAGGTAAAATAATAGTAAACTCACAAGCAGCTTCTGCAAGCGTTAGCGTTTTCCGGCTTCGTATGTAAACAATGGGACACGTTAGTCAAAATTTAATGAACAATTAGTCTGACTACGAACTTAATGAAAATCACAAAATCCTTTTCTTTATTATTTCAATGTTTTATACTTGTTCTTTTGA
>NC_061091.1:45662707-45665207 GCF_015104395.2 Macrobrachium nipponense
AAGATGCTCTGCTGAATGGGCACTTGGGGGAAGGAGGGAGGGATGGAGGACTTCGTTCCCAATCATGCGAGCCAAGTCTTGTCACTTGACTGGTAATGGCCTCTTCTACTAATTTCTATGTATTTAATAGTTTATAATTATTATATTAAGAATAAATCAAAGGGTAGTGTGGTCAACAAATGACTATTTTGAATAAAACAAAGTTTGTTAACATTTAATTTAATAATAATATAGAGTTATATATATTTCTTTATCATCCATTGCTAATTGTAAATGTATAAATATATATAGCTATATAGAATAGTAAACAATATTGTAAATATTTTTTGAACAGATATTCTGCTGCCCTCTGTATAAGCGCTGTAATATTGTACTATGTGTAACTCCCCACCCAGTCACCAGTTGCGCTGCGACGCTAAAATTAATATGGCGTCCTATTGACAAACCGCTAAGGGACGATACTCTATGGATTGCTCTGCTGCAAGTTATACCTGTGCCGAGCCTTCTTGGCGGTAAAAGTCTAGAGACCTTGATGGCTGTTTTCTCAAATTTTCTACAATATCTCTAAAAAAAATTCTCACATTATAGAGCAGGTTATAAGATTTCACTTTGGTCTCAAAATTCAAGAATATTAATTGCCGATGTACTTTAGTACAAAAGACCTTCTGCATTAAGTATTTCGACTCTTCACCAGTGTTGAAGATAATATTTACTTGTAGATGTGGCAGAGATTTTTAGCCTTTCTGCCACTTCTGTTTAATCCTTTGTCAAAGTCAGTAAATGACCCGAGGGCACGGACCGCCACACACCTCGTTCAATCACGTGACCTTCTCCAAGCAACATATAAACAAATCAGCGCAGCCTCATTCATCGCCAGCCTATGGAAACTGCCCTTAAGTGGCAAGATACTTCGCAAAAGAAAATAAGAATGGTGGGCAATTAGTGAATGGAAATCAACTGTAACTTTTTTCATATTTGTGAATAAAAACAAGGTGTATGATTTTACGTTTGTAAATGAACTAAGAATGAAGAAAACGCCAAGTTAACGAACAAATAATTTGCTCTTTCTTTCTCCTTCTACCCTCTTGTCAAAAGTGTCAGGGAAAGATGAAGGCAAATCTGGATTGGGAAATAAAAAGGTTAATGGCTGACAATAAATTAAATAAGAATAACAAATAAAGTGCAATAAGAACAAATGGGATTAGATAATTAACTGTACCTACCAGAAAAAAACCAATATGAAACTAAATATACTTCAGGACACATGTCAGTCTCCATAACCAAATTGTATTAGCAAATAAGCACACATATGTGAATGTTTGTTTGTTTATAATGCTTTTAAAATGTATTGTACACGTAACGTATTTAATGAAGACAAAAGAAACATTATGGAGGGTACTATGTCCAGCGTTCGAGACACTTCGGTACGAATCCACTTATCGTTTATAATTCCCCTTCGGAGATATTCCCAAAGTAGCGTGCATTGGATATTTAACGACATTTGTAGCTTACTGATCGTATGTGTATATTATATATATATATAATATATATATATATATATATATATAATATATAATAATATATATATATATAGAGTACATATAAATATGTCTTTAGTATTTGACTGCTACCTTGAGATCCATGAGAGACCAATTTCATGTCAGCTTTGTCAACGTTCCTCCTGAATTTCAAAAGTACTTGTAGTTCATTAAGGATAAAAATCTCTTTGAATAGTGTCGCATTCTATAGCTTACCTCTTAACTTTCATTTAATTCCCGTGGTCCTAATAACACAGTTCTATTTTTCCGAAGGTTCTTTTGTTACGCTATATCATACTTTCAACTTTTATAAAGCTCTCTCGAGTCACAGGAATACTGTTGTCTATTTGTTATTTATTCCCGATTTCCACCGAAATGCCTATTTTATAATTTCTTTGTGCAATCCATTCCAGTAGAATATTTTCCATTACATCAGAGACCAGAGTTTCTTATTTTTTTTTATTTTAGTACTCTTGTACTCTGTTAGGACACCTATTTTCACTATAGTCTTAGTCTCATAAGACTGTTCTTGAGTTCATGAACACATTCATTTCATCAGAGTATTTTTCATTCCTAAATTTCACTCCGTGAAATTATCATCCTCTGTTCTCTGAAAATTCCGTCTACCCGTAATTTCATCTGATATTTCTTATTACTCTTTCATTTCGCACGCATCTGCTATTATAATTATGGTCGCTCTTGTTCTTTCAGAGATTACTTTTTTTTATCGCCATTATACTTTCTTGTTCTGCAATTACACCATCTTCAATTACTTTCTTCCATAACAACATCATCTTCAATTTCTTCGTTCCATACTCACATCTGATTCATTTTATTCCCCCTTTTACAATAATATCTTTCATTTCTTCAGTCCGTCATAACATATCTTTGATTTCGTCATTCCATCGGACACAAGAGATAATGAAAGCCTATGAGTGAAGCATTAGTGTGGGCTTGCCTCT
>NC_061091.1:45667707-45677707 GCF_015104395.2 Macrobrachium nipponense
CGGACCTTCATTTGTCTTATCTCTGTCTCTGTGATTATCATGTTTATCAGATATGTGCCTTTCTTCCTTTCGCATCAAAGTATTCGAGGAATTTCCCTTGAAACTCACAAAATTCAAGGGCCGCCTTTCATACCGAGGCAATACAAAGGATTCCAAATCGTTTTTCAAGGCCCCAATATATAACACATCCGTTGCCTCCATAATGCGAGAGAGTCGTTCTCAGCATATAAACCAGTCAGTATGGAAAAATATTGTTGGGCCACCGTTCATGATCTAAATTTATTTTAATCATATAAAAATAAGAACAAGGAGAGAGAGAGAGAGAGCAAATCAAATAATGTTCTTTTTATCAGTTTCATATAAACATGTGGACATTTAGTAATGATAATGCAGCATAAGAATATGACAAAATGAGGAGTCATGTTACAAAACAAATCAGTTCTGGGTTCATTTCACTAATCGCATTGCTCTCCACTGACACTCTCATAAGGATGCATACCAAGAAAGTCATCAGAGCAAAGAAAAAAATAATAATAAATAAATAAGAAATAAATAAATAAACAAATAAAAACTAGGAAAAACAACTACGTACAACTGATGGCGATTAATGTATCTACTGAAAGACTTAATTTTAATCGTTCAAGATAATTTTAACATTACCATCACACCAAAATAAGACTTTTTATGTTTGGGGGCTTAATTCTAATTTTTCAACATTGAATCAAACATTAATTTACTTAAAAATTGGAGACAAGCTCTGGACTTCTTGCGAAACAAGGAAGAGGGACAACAACACAGGAACAAATATAACCCGATGAGAACAATGAAACACGAAAGCAAAAGTTCATAAGTACACTGGTTCAAGACGAAAAGATATTCTTATGTATCGGAGCGAATATCAATAGAGGAAATTAACCAAATTTAGTTGGAAGAATTTTGTAAAATTTAAAATAAAATCAAAAGTTTGCTCTGTCGGCTTCACTGTCTTTCCTTCACACAAATCGAAAAAATACTTCTCGTCCTGGTCTGCTGTTCAGAGAAAAGAAAAAATTAAACAAGTGTAATAAAATGAGATATAAAAAAGAAATACAGACAATACAGAAACAGAACATACACTACAAAGGTAAGTCAAGAAAATTTCCTGTAAATGTATATCTCTAAAACTACGCTAAGAATTCCAGTAAAAGTAAATCTTTAAAACTACGCTAAGAAAACCCCAAGTGAAATGAAATGACAAACGCGAACACGATAAAACAAATATGTTAAGAAACCTTTAAATAAACCGAAGAAAACGAAACTCAGAACCACAGAATGAGGAAGATCACTGTGTGAGTAGGATATAAAAAGGAAAAACACTCAGAGAGAAGGAAATGAAAAGGAAAAACAGTGAATGAAAAGGAAATTAAAGGAAAAAACACGGAATGTGAAGGAAAAGAAAAGGAAAAACTCTGAGTGAGAAGAAAAGAAAAGGAAAAACTCTGAGTGAGAAGGAAATGAAAAGGAAAAACACAGAATGTGGAGTAAATGAAAAGGGAAAAAATTGAAAGAGAAGGAAATGAAAACAAAAAACACTGAGTGAGAAGGAAATGAAAAGGAAAAATATTGAACGAGAAGGAAACGACACCGAGTGAGAAGGAAATTAAAATAAAAAACACCGAATAATAGGGAATGAAAAGGAAAAAACTGAATGAGAAGGAAATGAAAAGGAAGAACACCGAATGAGAAGGAAATGAAAGGGCGAAAACTGTGTGAGAATGAAATGAAAAAGAAAAACACTGAATGATAAGGGAATGAAAAGAAAAAACACCAAATGATAAAGAAAAGAAAAAGCAAAACACGGAGTGAGAAGGAAATGAAAAGGAAAAAACTGAGTGAGAAGGAAATGAAAAGAAAAAAGTGAGTGAAAAGGAAATGAAAAGAGAAAAGTGAGTGAAAAGGAAATGAAAAGAGAAAAGTGAGTGAAAAGGATATGAACAGAGAAACATCGAATGAGAAGGAAATGAAAAGGAAAAAAACTGAGTGAGAAGGAAATGAAAAGAGAAAAACTGAGTGAAAAGGAAATGAACAGGAAATGAATAGGAAAGTGAACATTGAACGAGAAGGAAATGAAAAGGAATAACGCTGAATGGGAAGGAAATGTAAAGGAAAAACCAAAGGAGTAGGAAATGAAAAGGAAAAACGCCGAATGAAAAGGAAATGAAAAGAAAAACACTTAGTGAGAAGGAAATGAAAACTAAAAACAACGAACGCTTAGTAAATGAAAAGGAAAAACACTGAACGAGAAGGAAATGAAAAGGAATAACGCTGAATGGGAAGGAAATGAAAAGGAAATAAATTGAATGAGAAGGAAATGAACAGGAAATAAACTGAATGAGAAGGAAATGAAAAGGAAATAAATTGAATGAGAAGGAAATGAACAGGAAATAAACTGAATGAGAAGGAAATGAAAAGGAAATAAATTGAATGAGAAGGAAATGAAAATGAAATAAATTGAATGAAAAGGATATGAAAAGGAAATAAATTGAATGAGAAGGAAATGAAAATGAAATAAATTGAATGAGAAGGATATGAAAAGGAAATAAATTGAATGAGAAGGAAATGAAAAGGAAAGACACCAAATGAGAAGGAAATGAAAAGGATGAAACTGTGTGAGAAGAAAATAAAAAGGAAAAACACTGAATGCGTAGTAAATAAAAATAAAAAAACATTGAGCGAAAAGGAAATGAAAATGAAAACCACTGAGTGAGAAGGAAATGAAAAGGAAAAACACTGTTTGAGAAGGAAATGAAAAGAAAAAAAAAACTGAATGAGAAGGAAATGAAAATAAAAAGCACTAAATAAGAAGGAAATAAAAATAAAAGCACCGAATGAAAAAGAAATGAAAAGAAAAACACTGAATGAGAAGGAAATGAAAAGAGAAAAAACTGAATGAGAAGGAAATGAAAAGAAAAAAACTGAATGAGAAGGAAATGAAAATGAAAAACACTGAGTGAGAAGAAAATGAACAGGAAAAACCAAAGGACAAATACCTGTTATGCAGACATCGAACACACTGACAGTGCGAAAGATAAGACAAAACCGGCAAGAAAAGGCAGAATTAACCGGACATGGAAGTGCAAAGAACATGAAACAAAACTTGGTCGAGTTTTGTCAAGAGGAGCGATCGGCTGACGTATAAAAATGATCCTCAAATAGAGGCAGAGAACGAGATGAAAACGATAAAGGAAAGGCAAGTGGGACTGGCGGTCCTCCAGGAGGTCAGGGGAGGTCGAACCTTATCTCTTCTCTCCATTTGTCTTCTCTGACCCCACAGTTAGCAACCGTCTCTCTCTCTCTCTCTCTCTCTCTCTCTCTGCCTTTTCTTTTCCATCTCTTCTCTACATTCATGTTTTCCCTTCTCTTTCTCTCTCTCTTTCTCATTCACTCCTCTTTTATGTCTTCTCTATATTCCTTTTATCCACCTCTCTCGAGAGACTTATAAAGAAAATATACACCAATCAACACATTCAACAAAGAAAATAAATAAAGTGAACCTTGTGAATATACTAATTGATGCAATAGGCAAAAGAATGTCTAAAGTATGCAAACTGTGTAAGGAGTGGTATAACATAGTAAATCCACAAAACCTGATCAGGAAATGCTATGCATGCAACATACCCACGCATCCCCAGTGCGCAGAAGTCCAGCAAAATACAAGTAAGGATACAAGAGTATTTTGCTCTACATGTCTATCGTGGATAGATAATGTTATTAAATCTAGACTTAATGTGCAAATTTTAGAGGATGAAGAAGATGAGGAAGAGGAAGAAGAGGACAATGGAAAAGAAGAAAATAAAACTGAAATGATAGAAAAAAATAATGAAAACAAAGAGCAGGACAAGAGTATGGATGCAGAGATACTCATAGACACTACATATGAGGCAATACAGCAGCATACATACGATGAAATAAATTACGACATGACAACACAAAATAAAATCCCGAAGAGGCTTTACCCAGATCTTCAACTGATGGCAAAAAAAAAAAAAAAAAAAAAAAGAGAGAGAAAAAGAAAGACAGTCTGCACCCTTTTGAAAAGAGGGAATTGCAGATTCGGTGAAAGATGTTACTGCAAACATCCCAAGGTATGTCACAATTATGAGATTTATTGTAAATGTGCATACCTAGACGGCTATGAGGATGAATGCAGAGATCTTCATCCAAAAATATGCAAAAACTTAAAAGAAGGAAAAGGATGTAAGTTCAACAAAAAATGCAAATAATATATATGCACCCTGTAGCCATGAATCAAAATCAATTAAATAATAAAATCCAAAATAAAAAAGAAACAAATAAAGAAATGAACAAAGAACATGAAGTGTAGGAAAAAAACAAGCCATCACCGTGCTATGTAATGTCAGCATCGAGAATACAAGCATCAGCTCCAAGATACAGTATAAGAAACAAGCACTGCATATACGATGCCAGGGGATGGTGCAGACACGGAGAAAATTGCAGATTCATACACAAAATAAATAATTATGATGAAGGAAGATCAAATATATTGGAAAAGTTGAATTTTTTAATGTCAGAATTTTTGGAAATGAAGAAATGAACAACATACCATAACAGGAAAGAGACATGGGAAAATCCTTATTATTACCCATATTAAATGAAGGGGATAGCACACAAACCATCATAGTGATGAATGCGCATGGTTTAGTTACAGGTAACTCAAAAAGAAAAATAGAGTACTTAGAAGAACTAACCCAAACTGAAAAAAAAATAGATATAATGAATATAAGTGAAACCTGGTATTCCCAAGAGACTGGTAATGATGATCAGATAAAAGGGTTCCAAACCGACCGAAAAAATAAGAATCAAGGGGGAACCTCGATATATGGGAGAGACATAAAACAAGGAAAAATATATGAGAAGTATAGTAACTCAGAATGTGAATTAATAGCGGTAGAGTTTGAATCTGAAAAATTAATGAACATAGTAATATACAGACTCCCTAATACTAAAGAGTTTGACACAATAATAGAAAAATTGGATGATATATGTAGAAATCACAAAGACTTCAACTTTCCTTTCGTAGACTGGAAAGAACGAATAGGAGGTTGTGATTGGATTTATACATATAAAAATAGAGAGTAATAGTAGTGCAGAAGATAAGAGGCAATTCGAAAAGCTATTAGATATGCTACTAGAATACAACATTCAATAAATAAATCACCTGCCAACAAGAAAGGATATAGACATAGTATTTGTGAACGAGGTGAATTATGTTAAAGAAATAATAGTTTATAATGCGAGTATTTCAGACCATAATGTCATAGAATTAATGGTCCATTCCAAAGCAAGTGAAAACAGAGATAAGCAAGAGACGAAAAAGTGGGAAGGATATGGAAAATAAAATTTTTAGAGTAAAAATATAAAATGGGCAGAAATAAATGAAGAATTAAACAAAGATTGGGATAACATGTTCATAAGTGATGATATGCAGGTAAATGCGGATATATTATATATATAAAATAGAGAAAATAGTGGATAGTTCATGTATTTTGTTAAATTTACATAGTTTAATTTCAGGCCAGATCATGATAGTCCCACTCCATCCAGGGACATAGAACCTACCCAGTCGGGGGGAAATTTTCGATAGCACTAATCATTTTCTCCACTTTTGATATTTAATATCAATTCTAACAAATACATAATTCACTATCCACTAGTTCAAACTTTAAAGATTTAAACAAAATAACTTCCCAGCGTCTCTAGATAATCTATCATTTAACAGAGAACGCAGTGGCTGTTAATGCATTACTTTGTGAAATATTTACGCCCTAGGATTCTTTAATTATTCACCATTATCACTAATTACACTAACAATTCATTCTGTACGCAGTATGCAAAAGCCTCCTCACAGTATACAAAACGTTATCTAACAACGAGCTGGTGTAATTATTTTGAGTAATGAAAGCTAATTAGATACACAATATTTGTTCTAGTCTCCCTGATGATTAAAGTCTTGATTGTCAAATAGACCAGCGAAGGAAAAGTAAAACGATGTAGTTATGGTATCCACATATAAGGACTGACATACAGGGCTTAATGTACTCTGTTCCAATAAGAGAGTATGCTGACACAATACAAACACACACACATACAGAGAGAGAGAGAGAGAGAGAGAGCCTGATATCTTCTTATCTTGATTTAGAGACCATAATAACATGACACGAAAGAGAGTTTTGAAGATATTTTTACTGAATATTACGAAAAGGCATCACCCAAACCGCTGAGAAGTACACTCCCTATCAGGAAATGTCACAAAATGAGTAACAGCAAACCAGTCAAGTAGACATCTGTGATGTGCAGGAATCCTCCCTCAATGGACGGGTGGTAATGATCTTACTTCCACTACAGACTAAAATACGAATTTAAGTTATTCATTCAGAAGCCTCTCTCTCCATAACAATACATATCAAACCATTTGTCTAAAGGCAATATGAGGGACTGACCATGTAACCTATATTGGTTTACTTTGCTACTTACCATTATCATGGAAATTATCTTCCCATTTTTTTTAGCAATTTCCATTATTTGGATTACTAATAACCCACTGGACCGCAGTCCGCTCTGCTCTGTCCCTTTCTATCTATCAGTTACATTTGATGTCTCATTTTCTCTCCAGACCATCTAACACCTCTCGAACTGCTTCTGTGGGTATAAAGATTTGATTTTACTTTTTTTCACCGCCATCACAACTTCTATTATGGCTCTACATTTCAATTCCATCTTACGTATCTACCTTAAGCTAATTGTGTGGATACGATCATGTTTTCTTTGTGTTTCTCCTCTTTACCATTGCTTCTTACTTCTCCACCTCTAGTTCTGCCTTACGTCAACCATATCTCTCTCTCTCTCTCTCTCTCTCTCTCTCTCTCTCTCTCTCTCTCTCTCTCTCCAGCACCTTCTTAATCCATCAGATATAGAGTACATCCTATTCCGCATAAGTTCCTCCTCCGGACATTCCAGTATGCTAATAGAGGCAAGAATTTCCAGAGTTGTTTTCGGCGTGTGGGAGATGTACAGTATTTCACCTTTGGACTTATGTTCTGTCTCGGACACTTGATAAATAACATGGCTGCTGATAGGTGTGGCTACAGGAGGGGGAAGTGGGATTAGGGATGGTAAAGGCCATAGGAGGGCAAAGAGGATGCAGGAAGGGGAAGTGGATGTAGGGAGGGAAGTGGTAGTCAATGGACTCGGCTGCAGAAGGGGGGGAAATGACTCTAGGAATGGATGGTGGCAGTAGAGGTAGATGTGGAAGCAGGAGGGGAAGTGGCTGCAGAAGGAGGACGTGGTCGTATGAGAGGGAAGGAGGTGCGGGGACGGGGGCAGAAGTGGCTGAATGAGGGAAAGGCTAGAAGGAAAGGGGTAGCGATAGGAGAGATGAGATGTGGATGGGGGAGGGGGGGGGGAGAAATAGTTGCAGTAGAGGTCAGTGGATGCAGAATAGAGACGTGCCTGCAGTTGAGAAAAGGGACTGAAGGAAATGAGGTCATTGGCTCTAGGAGAGGCTTCTGACAGTAGAAAGGACATGTACATGTAGAAGGAAGGAGTTATAGGAAGGCGAAGTGGCCCCACGAGGGAAAAGTAGCTGTAGGTGAAAGAAGAGGCTCTACTAGAGGGGGTGCTAGCAGTAGAGGGAGTGTGACTGCATGAGGGGAAAGTGGCTTTAGGTGGAGGTGGAGGTGGAGTTGCAGGTGGAGGATTTGGCTACAGCAGGAAAATGGCTGCAGGAGGAGGCTGGTGACAGTAAAGCCGGAAAGTGGCTGTAGAAAGGAGAAAGGAGAAGGAAGGGGAGGTGAGGAGGGTACTGTTTGGAGGAAGGAAAGAAAGAGAAAGGAGTATGTGTCTGTAGGAGGGGATACGTCGCTGTAAAAGTAGGCTTGTATCATGGATGTAGAAACAGAACAAAGAGAATTGGCTATACGAGGGAGAAAGAGAGGTTTACTGTATGGTATGGATGCATGGCTGTAAGAGGGGAGAAAGCAGGCTGTGGTGGGTGTAGTTGTTGAAAGGGACAAATGCAGAGGAGACAGAAGAAGAGGGTCTGGCTATTCGAGTGATCAAAGGTAGATGATCTAATTATTGTAGAAGGTTGTCAGACGGGGAGGAGGGTATAGCTGTAGCTGGTGGAAGGGTGGTGTGGAGGGAAGATACGCTCGGCTGAAGGAAGGGGGTATTGGAATGACGGCTGCAGGTGGGGAGGGAAGGGATGCAGTAAGTGTATCTGGAAGGAGGTTATGGCTGTCAGAGAGGGTGAGGGTGGGGGAGGAAGACATGGCTGTGGCATGGGAAGGGATGGAGTGGTAGGAGGAATCCTTCATCACCAGTCTATGAAAGGAAATAAAACGTGACAGAAACGAGTGGACAGAATTAAAAGGAGAGATGGTCTTCAGTCTATGTCTGTCTGTCTTTTTTGGGAAGTTCGTGATCCTCGCAAGGTGGGATACATCCTCAAATACAACAGTATCTGTGCTTAAGGAACTAGGGACATGGCACGACGAGCTTTTTCTGAATAATGTGCTCTGGGAAGTTAGTTTGCAGTGGGAGACAATGCAGGTGATATTTCAATGTAACTTTCTTCTGCCCACAATTCTGTTGAGAGTCACAGAAACCTCTTAACCTTTGCATTTTGTAATATTCTGGATATGCATTCCATTGCAGCCCTTGAAATCCGAAATGGGAAGTGTGAAGGAATTCTCGACAGGTGGGATTTGAGTCCCACTATGCAGTGAAGGCGGAGGTCAGTGCCTAGCCATGGTGGTTAAATTGCATAGGCACTCACCCCAGTCTTCTAATCAGCGTGAGTTACAGTTGTAGTACATGAAAAGAAGAATGTCTTCATTCATTTTCTTTCAGTTTTGTAAGGCTTTCAGTGAAAAGCTTATTCGAAAACATTAGGAAACAAGTTAAGAGAGCACTGTCAATATTGCATAGCGAGGAAGAGATATTTAATGTCAAACGAAACAAAGACAAAAAAAAATGAAGACAGAAACGAAAAATATAGTTCATTAATGAGAGACAATACAGATACGAATTAGCTCAATCATAACTAATAGGTAAGAGATAATTAGTAGAAAAATACGAAGCAAAGGCGAAAACGAAATAAAACCCACACACACACACATATATACATGTGTGTGAATGAATATCACAATTATGGGTCAATGAAGAAGAATGCTGACAGAACCATATAAAATAAGTAAGGCAAAAGCAAAACTGGAAAAAAAGGGCCAAACAAAAGCTAAGCACGACAAGTGAAGGACTATAATATAAAAAATGAGAAAAGTATGATTTATTTATCAATTCTAAATGGAAATATAATGCAAATCGAAGAATGATAACAAAGCTATGAAACATATAGAATATACTACAAGTTTCAAAATTAACGCGTTGGAATGATAAAAAAGTTCGTATGTGCAATCAAATGTATGCTAACAAAAGTACATGAACAACGAAAACAGATTAAACACAAAACGTACAAAAGGACCTTCGCAAAGGTCAATTTAACCAAGTTTTGTTTATCTAAATACAACCAATTCAACCAAAGAAAGACATTAACATACTTACTAACACAAGTAATGCCTATGACAAGCATTTCCATAAGAAAACAAACTACAACAAATTAAAGCCCTGCTGACAAAAACCAGCAAACGGGAGAGGACCAACATTATCACCAGCGTCAACACTGTTCGCCTCACTATCAGCAAGTGTAAGGCCACCCCATTGCACTATCACGATCATCATCTTCATTGTTGCAGTTCGTCAGCAACGTTGTCTGGTCTCCGATCTTGCTGGAGCACCTTGCAGGTCTCGCATTATTTTGGTATCTATTCACGGGGGTCTCTCGGCCACCCATTTATTTCTGTCGGCTTCTTGTCTCGCCCGGAATCACTCCCTGTCATTTAGCAGAGGCTTCTCTCATTTCTTTGGCAACTTATTTTTCCCA
>NC_061091.1:45680207-45687707 GCF_015104395.2 Macrobrachium nipponense
AATGTATGCATCATACATACATATATATATATATATATATATATATATATTATATATATATATATATATATATATATATATATAGGTAATCCTGAAGTGGCCGCCACATGAAAGATTTTTAGGTCCGGCACTGAATGAAAGGGAAAAAATCTAGGAATTCACGACACGATAATGAACTTTCCGAAATGTACAAAGTGGTACTGAATGTTCAAAGGATTAAATAATATCTATATATATATATATATCTATATATATATATAATATATATATATATATATATATATACACACACACTTACACACACACATCACATATATATATATATATACTATATATATATATATGATATATAATATATATATATATATATATATACTATATATATATATATATATATATATATATATATATATATATATATATAATATAATATGATTAGAGAGAGAGAGAGAGAGAGAGAGAGAGGAGAGAGAGAGAGAGAGAGAGAGAGAGAAACAAAAATTTAGGGAATTCCTGAAGGAAAATTTCTAATAATATCAGTGGAAATATCCTGAACGAAAGTTGAATTATCTAATATAGCAGAGAGAGAGAGAGAGAGAGAGAGAGAGAGAGAGAGAGAGAGAGAGAGAGAGAGAGAAACAAAATTTAGGGAATTCTGAAGGAAATTAATAATAATATCAGAGGAAATATACTGGACGAAAGTTGAAGTCTAATAATAAGCAGAGAGAGAGAGAGAGAGAGAGAGAGAGAGAGAGAGAGAGAGAGAGAGAGAGAGAGAGAGCGTTTTAATAATTTTCATGATGAAAATGGCTGGAACTTTATTTTCGTTTTAACATCAGCCTTTAGAATCTACTTTTTCGCCTCTAAATTTTCTGAAATTTCTCCTTACCTCTGCTTCTTCTGAAACAGTAACTACACGTTCCTTGAGTTTTCACTTCCGTTTTGCGAATTTACCTCGAATTATTTATTAGTTTATGTTTTTTGTCAATTCCTTAAAATTCTCTATATGATTCTCTCTCTCAATCTTTGTATATCTCTGTTTATTATGAGACTTCCACCAGTCTTTCGTCAGGTTTCTCTGTTTCGTCTTGAAAATTCCCTAAATTTTCTCTCATTCTCTCCTTTTCATCCATTGCTTAGTCACTGTGCCCTTTTAGAATCTCCACTTTCGCGTTGTAAGTTTGGTACAGCTTGATCTTCGTATTGTAAATTTCCAAATGTATCTCTCTCTCTCTCTCTCTCGCTTATTATTAGACTTCAAGCGCTCATAATTTAGTCCTTAAAAATACAAGATGCTCATTTTCGCTTAAACCCACAGATATACGCACAAAAGATAATCCCTAACCTAATTTCGGATAGCTATGTGGTACAAGTGTCATGTCATTTCCAAGGATTTTGGGGAAAATGGGTATTTAGTCAATATATTGCAGATCAATGTGGCACTTAAGATCACCTAGCAGCTACTGCCAGCTGCGCTGCGCACGCGATCCAGTCTTCCGAAATGAGAGAAGTGATTATCGAGAGCCCTCAACTTCCACCATACAACTTAGTAGTTAAAATAACAGCAAAGATGTTTGATCATAGTTCCTCTCGCTTATCTCACAAAGATAGGCTTCTTCTTTTCTTTTCCTCTGGGGAAAGCGAGGAAAGGAGAGAGATCATTTTCCCATCTGAACAACGTACAAAGGGAACTGTTAAAGAACAATCTTCGATGGAAGTCTTCCAGTTTTCCCACTAAATGTGATTATGAAACTGTGGCAGTTACATTTCTGTGAAATTCTTCCTCTTAGCTTCAATTAGTTTACATTTCTTCGTGATGAATTCAGAGAAGGCTTTTATGATGCTTGTACTGCCGAATAATAACAGACAAAAGCATAAAAAACAGTATCTTGTTAGCGGAGGTAATAATAAAAGATGTGAAATGTATAACAAAGCTCCCTTAGAGTTTTCAACCACTCCTTGAAAGGTAGACCAAATTAATCCCAACCCCCAAACACAAAAGGTCCCTTCTTACATTCCTATCTCACCAGACACTAATCCAATGTTGAGGTTGACCAAATTAATCGCCGCGCCCCCCTAAACAAAAGTTCCGTCCTTACATTCCTACCTCACCAAACTAATCCAATGTTGACGCTGACCACAGTAATCCCCTCGTCCCCCTCCCCAAACACAAAAAGTCCCTTCTTACATTCCTATCTCACCAGACACTGAACTAATGTTGCAGCTATACGACGACTTTCATCTTCGCTCGCATTTTCTTAAACTCCACATTTCGTAGTAGACTTACAAAATATTTCAGCGAGGGAAAAAAAAAACACCCACAGGTATAATGCAAACTAGGAGCAATAAAGGGAGAGGGTACAATTTGTTTCATGATTATTTATTTATTTCCTATTTTTTTTTTCTGAGAAATTCTGCAAAAATTTGTTTAACAAGTTATCTGCCTGAAGTCCATTTCCATAACTTTTTCAACAACAACAACAACAACAACAACAACAACAATAATAATAATAATAATATAATAATAATAATAATATATTTAAGACTTGTTTCCATGAATGAGATTTGAATCGGATTAAAAGAATAAAATGGCCATTTTAAGTAACGCTTTAACGAATGATTCTGAATGAGAAAAAGATACTCAAATAAAATGATGCGACAAGATGACTGGGGGTTGTGGGGGTACGGGGAGATTTGGAAAAGGGAGACAAAAGACTGAACAAAACAGAAGACCGAAGGGACACGGAAAAGGGAGGGCGGGGAATAGGCGGCGCGGGGTGGGGCGGGTTGGGGGGGGAAGGGTTTGAAGGGAGGAGGGAGGGAGAGGGAGGAAGGTTTAGGTATAGTTGAAGACGGATGACAAGTCCTTGATGATGGATGAGAGCTGACACTACGACCTAAAGCTCTCCTATCCACTACAGATGCCCAGGACCCAATGGGAGGGATCTTTGTGTGTGTGAGGAGAGAGAAAAGGCGTGCCAGGGCACTACTGAGGGAGTGAAAGATAAGTAAATGTGGAGGAAAAGACTGGTATTCGATACGTAAGACAAAGATTTCAGGGCAGTACCTAACAGGTGAGAGCAAGAGAGCACAGACTACAGTAGGCAAAGATCTGTTACGATAGCCAAGGCACAAAGAAAAAAAATCAGAATACACACACACACACACACATATATATATATATAGGTCGACAGGAAATTATTGTCCATTTGAGCATTTAGGTAACAACAATATTCCGAAACTTGTACGATTTACAATATTGAGTTTTTACCAATTATGGCTTTTAAAATCTCTACGAAATGAAATCAAAGTGCTGGAATGACTTCTTTTCTAGGCCTTTTTCATATTTCTAAAACAGAGCAAACTTGGATAACATGAATCCCGTGTTATCCAAGTTTGCTCTATTTTAGAAATATGAAAAAGGCCTAGAAAAGAAGTCATTCCAGCTGGAAAAGAGTTCTCAAAAGGGAAAAGATAAAAAGAGCTGTAAACTTTAGCAAGAGAAAACAAACTTGTTACTCTCTTCTAGAATAAAGGGAACTTCGTCTACATGTCGGAACAATAAATCAACTTACAGGACGGACTTTATATCAAATTGCTCGTCAGTTTTCAAGCTTATTTTCTCGTCATTTTTGTGTTTCGTATTTGACATGATTTAAATCGACACATTCGATGACTCAAATTACAAATAAACGAAATTACAATTTTTAAAGGAACGCTTCAGCAGACTTTATGGTTACTACTACGGGAAATTTTAGCTTCTAATCAAGATCTTTGAAGTTATTTCCTAAATAGGAAAATGATCTCCATTCGATCCTCAAAGTGCCCTTAATCTTTAACCAAACTTAGTGACCACATTCTCTAATATTCAAGAAAGTTGAAATCCTTCCTTTTTTCTTCCTAAGACGAGGAGAGGATGAGGAGGAGACAAGAGAGAACCTTCATCTCTTCTGTGGTAGATGCAATGGACTAAAACGGCTGCTCCCAGTGGTGCTTGGTAGCATCCTGTATTCCTGTATTGAATCAGTCTACAACCATCCTTTTAATGCAAGCTAAAGAACATAGGACAAAATTTTCATCTAACAAGTGATGTTGAGCTAATAAAGCCACCCAGTAAGAAGACTGAATGAACACGTTAGGTTAATTTACTTCTTGGTTAGGAATCTCTAGCCTAGAACTGTAAGGGTTCCTGAAGAAGGCTAAGTTTACTTCGAGCGCTAGTGGCTTACTCCCACCGGTACTAAATCAACATACGAGGCTCCTCTGAGCCTAGGCTACCAACAATCTGATGCCAACCGTAGCTTGACGACATGTGGTGCAAGATCTAAGTCTAACAGGGTGAAATGAAATGCTTTTTACAAAAATCACAATAAAAACATAATTGAAATTCTATAATACAACAAAAATATATCTCTTGGTGTATCTATTAATCCTAATGAATATCGAATTCATCACTTTAATGGTAATTGAAACAACTATAAATAAAACATTTTTCATACAAACGTAGATTTTCAACACTTTTATATAACTTAACCTCTACCATTGGATTACGCATCGAAAAATGCTGAAATAAACAAAACAAGTCCCAAACACTCAAATCTTGCATGGTTTCACAGAGAAAAGAAAAAGTGTGTGGTTTCTCAAATCACCACACCTTCTTTAGCAAAGAGGGCAACTTTCAACTATTCTTTCTGGAAAGAGCAACGTAATTCTCATCTATTTATTCTTGAAAGAGGGGCGGAACTTTCCTCTCCTCTTTCTTGAGAGAGGAGAGGAACCCATTACTTCCAGGATTCTGAAAGGAGAGAACCTTGATCTCTTCTTAGAATATAAACCTTAACTCCGCCTAAAAAGATCTGCGTTAAGGAGATGCCTTTACCTCTTCTTTCTCGCTAGAAGGGTCGGGAAAATTTGCGTTCCTTTTCTGTAAATAGGAGGAAAACCACCATTTTTGTTATTGAAAAGAGAGATAACCTTGATCTCTGTCTGGAGGGAGGGGGTGGATGGTAAAGTTCATCTTTCCTTTCTAGAGAGACTAGAGGGGAAACATTGTACCTCTTTTCCAGGTAGAGGCCTAAAGTATTTATCTCCAGTTGATGGAAAGAGGAAAATACTTTTACCTCTGTATGAAAACTTGATCTTTCCTTTCTGGAAAGAAAACTGGATTCAAGTGGAAAAAGAGAAAAATCTTTATCTACCTCAGAAAGAGGTGGTAAGCTTTCGACTTTTCTTTCTAGAAGGATGTGTGGGGAAACCTCCATATTTCATTTGTGAAAAGAAGACAGATGCACCATCTTTGTTTTTGTAAACAGGAGTGAACCTTCACCTGTGCCTTTATTTCGTCATTCGAGGGGTTGGGGAGACTAAATCCTCCCTGGGAAGAGGACAAGAGGTTCCATTACCGGTTTCTTGAAAGAACACAGAACTTTTATCTCTATTTCATCTTTCCTTTTCAGAAGCAGAGAAAATCCCTCTCTTTGTACTCCCAAAAAAAGGAGAGGAACCTTTACCACCACTTTCTGAAAAAGTAAAGAACCTTATATCTCATTTTGGTGGAAAGACAGAGTTACTTTTATCTTCTTCCAGAATAAGAAGTAGAACCCTCGTCACAGTTCCTCGAAACAATAAATAACCAAACATCATTCTTCTTTCTTTCTGAAACTGTTTGAGGAATTCTCAACTCATCATTATCAAAAGAGAAGAAGAACCTTCATCTCTACTGTCTAGTAGAGGAGGGCATCTTTGCCCCTTTCTGGAAAAAGGAAAAGGGAAAAAGGGAAAGGGAAAAAAGAAAAGGGAAAAAGGAAAGGCAATTTTCTCCTGGAAAGAAGAGCGACGCCCTCTCCAATTTCTGGAAAGAAGATTGACGTTTCACCTCTTGTTTTTTTCTGAGAGAGAGAGAGAGAGAGAGAGAGAGAGAGAGAGAGAGAGAGAGAGAGAGAGAGAGAGAGAGAGAGGAACGTTCCTTTACCTCTGATGCTGAAAAGATACTGTTTCCGCAATTTGTCGAAAAATTCATGCATCTATTTTATACATGCGGTTACCTAAACGAAATAAAGGAAAAATCTCGAATTATGATGAAGAAAGAGTTGTGAATATATATACATATGGATATATATACAAATACTTATTCTTTATTCTACATAAGAATGTAAAGATTAAAAGATAAACGTACTGCAAGATGTTCAAAAAGCACAAATATGTAACAAAACATGCGAGACTTTTCTTGCAAACTGTTCAAAGATTTCTCAATAAAAGTGCACCTTAAAAGTGGGACTGTGTGTTATAACGACAGCTATGCAAATGCTTATCATCCTGAAAATTACAACTTCGAAAAAATTGCGTTATTTCTTCTGGTAGCTTAACATGTTATGGACTAAATGAAAAGGGAAGTGAGGATTGCTTGATTAGAAACTGTCTGGCGTTACTCTAGAAGAGAGGAAAAGAGGTTGAAGTGTTATAGCTTTATTATCATGATTACTGTCAAAACGGAGGGGAGACGCTCTACCAAAATAGACTATACCTTACTGAATGGATAATCACACACATGTACATATGTATATATACACAAATACACACAAACACACACACACACACACACATATATATATACATATATGTATATATATATATATATATATATATATATAGTATATATATATATATATATGTATATATATATATAGTAAGTGTTTGTGCGTGTGTGTGTGTGTGTGTGTGTGTGAGAGAGAGAGAGAGAGAGAGAGAGAGAGAGAGAGAGAGACGGAGGCTCCTGAACTTCTGTGGTTTATATAAATGGAAAAATATACGTCTGTAGAAGGGTGAAAACAAAAACATACACAGACAAAAAAAAAAAAAAGAGAAAAAGAGCTTGGATTTGAGGCAGACAGTTTGTCATGGGTGACAACAAAGGTCTTACAGGACGTCTTCTTGGAAATGGTGAAATAGACCAGGGCACGGGGGAGGGGGGGAGGGGTGTGGAATCCTCGTCGAGGAGAGAGAGAGAGAGAGAGAGAGAGAGAGAGAGAGAGAGAATTTCTAACGGAAAATATAAAGTAAATTTATAAGGAAAATTATATGCTAATGAAAAACAAGTCGTTTTGGAAAATGCAATAGGTTTTAGAGTATACTTTATCCTTTCGATGTGTACCTCAAGAAGAACACAATCACAAATAAATAAATAAATAATTAAATAAATAAATAAATAAATAAATAATAACTTGTTAATAAGTTGCTTGTAACATTGGGTACCATACACAAATTTTTCAATGTACAGTTTTCCCATCATGTTTAATATTAAAAACGAATTATAGTACGTTTAAACGTAAATCATACATAAATGAACCTAACAATAACAAAGTAGACCTGTTTTATGTTCATTCAAATGTCCAAATATTAATTTATAGACATTTTGGTTTTTCAACAAATCTTGTTTTCTCTACGTTCAAATTTCCACCCAACATTCACAGTTTCCTGACCTCGACCATGGCTTTCGCAGTT
>NC_061091.1:45692707-45695207 GCF_015104395.2 Macrobrachium nipponense
ATGAACAAGAATGTCATTTGTGTTAATAACCTATATATCTATATCCATTCATTTACCAGCTCTTATATATAAGTTGTAAAGGTAACAAGAACCAAAATAATGTTATTATACATACAGCACAACAGTCCTGTAAATAAACTAAAAGTATTTCAAATATCTGCTTTTGACCATCAAAGGGTTAAAGTTTATAAACAAAGGGAAAATCAACTGGGGGCCCCAGCATCGTGACCCCCCCCAATAGCGACACCGCTGCAGCCACGGGAAACCGAAGTAGCCTCGTCGCTGACGTCGAAATGCGTTCTGTTTGTTTTGATCTTCTTCTAAAAATGATACTTTTGGTTGAAGACGGTAGCTCTCGAAACACTTGGTAGGCTCCCAACTTCATAAAGTTTTTCAGGGAATACTTGTAATTTTGTTAGCTTTTATAAGGTATGCATTAATATTATTATTAAATTTTTTTTTTCAAAACACGAAAAACAATAATTGAAATGCACAAAACGCCAAGTCAACTTTCTGTATTAAAAACATTAATAACGTTCAAAATAGATGAAACTATCACATGAAAGAAGCCAAAGAGGCCATTATTATTATTATTATTATTATTATTATTATTATTATTATTATTATTATTATTATTATTATTGTTATTATTATTATTATTATTATTATTATTATTATTATTATTATTATTATTATTATTATTATTATTATTATTATTATTCATAATGCATGCAAAACATTCATATAGTGCAATCCAAACTTGCCGAACAATCAACCATGCACAGAACACAGCAGAAAGGCCGCACCAGATAGAATAAAAGAACAAAGCCAAGAAACAGCACCCGAATAAAAAATCCAATTCACAAAATTTTTTTAATGACATTAAACATGTTCAAAATATTTTGCTATAGGCCCAGTGGTCTAAGAAATTCCTACTATGGACATGTAACGCATTTCCATCTTTTTTTTGCATATAAATTACGGTAAAAAGGAACTTTGTTAAATAATTCAAAGCTTTCCAGGTATACTTATCTGCATCATCACAATACGAGCACATCCTCTTCGCGAAAACGTTTTACTTTTTTACCAGTGGTACATAGGGAGCGGTCTATGAACTCATGCAATACTCCATACAATCAGAAGTGAATGGGGTGCAACTACTGGAACTTCTCCAAGGGACCAAAAACTGGTGCTGGAAACCTGGAAAATGGTGTTGATAGAGTCCTCCCAAGTCATCAAAGACTGACACTTGGACTTTTTCAAGACACCGAATATTGGCGAGGAACTCTGCTGACGGACAGACTGGCTCTAGAAACCCAAAAATTATTGGTGGCGGCACCCTTCCAGAGGAAAACCTTCTGGAAAAAACAAAGAAAATGAAAACCCAAGACTTTTTTCTTGCGAATTGTGGCAGGAAAGAGCTTCATGAAATGACCCAACAAACTTCCTCGGTGAACTCGACTTATATCACCACAATGGGGTACAGCAGCTGCCATGAAAAAGTATCTCTGAGGTACACAGGGTGCACATCAAGAACGGTCTATGAACCTGTGCGCCATGAGATAGAATTCCATATGCTATTCAGACAAGACTTACGAAGTTACTGCTGTGACTGTCTGGTTATCACAAGATTGGTGTTAGAACATTCTGCAAAAGAAAAACTCTCTTAAGTTATAAAGAAACTGGAGAACAAAAAATAGTGGGCCTCTCTAATACAAAAACCAAGAAAAAAAATCCTGGTGGGAACCCTTCTCAGGCGAAAAAGACTAGAACTTGAACACAAAAAACTGATCATCATAAAATCTCTTCAACATAAAAACATCAGATTCAAGAACAGCTCCAAGACAGAGAAAACTAACTTTTGCCAGACGCTTCGAATTTCGAAAAAGCTATAAAGACTGGTTGCAGAGAGCCCACCACCACGCGAAAAATAGGTCATTAACTACGGCCAAAAAAAAAAAAAAATGACAGAAGGTGCCATGAGGGTCTTCCAAGAACAAAAACTCCATAAAACCCCTTGTAAAAACTAAGCGACTGGAAATGAACATTCAAGAAAAAAAAAAAAACTGTCATAGAACCATTGAAGAATGGATAAATGTATGAGTCCATCCGAGAAGGTATAGAGTATAATGGAACTAATTAACACATGAGAATTTCGAAGCATTCTTATTAAGTCATAAAAGAAGCAGGAACCTAAGGCCATTGTCCCTATTACACACACACACACACACACACACACACATATATATTATATATATATATATATATATATACTATATAGTATATATATATATAATATATATTCATAATATTTAATATTTATCATTAATGTCTAAAAAAAGATTTACAGAAACCGAGCTTAGAGCAGCGTTAGATTTTTTACTAACTGACTGAGGTGAATATCGAAGAGTGGAACAACCTTTATCTTGCACCTTTTAATATTCATTTTCAGCGCAAAGTAGCGAGATGAGGTAAACTGCATCGTTTGTTAAAGATGAAG
>NC_061091.1:45700207-45705207 GCF_015104395.2 Macrobrachium nipponense
CAATCTACCTAAGAGCATCACCGCTTAAGATTATTTTAATTCCAGTAAGAGCACCATCACCGGTGTATTTCTGCTGCCACAACAACATTCGAGTGTTCTGGAATTATCGAAGAAAATTACAACGAAATTGGAGTTGGTTGTCATTTTTGTCCGGACAGCCTCAACCCTCGACTTACTGAAGCTTTCCATTTGTGTTTATTTTGTAATGTGACTTCATCATACATTGAATATTCTTAGCATAACTAAACTGCCAGAAAAAAATAATCATCGGTCAACTTCAGCGCTTAAAATTACATAGTTATCGATAAAAAAGATAATTTTTCCCGATTTTCTAAATCAAATCGGAAAAACGGTAGACTTTCTGTTGCTGCAGTTGCTCGAAATGAAGTTCTGTTCACGTCGATGCCAAGATATTTTTGTCCCCCTGGAGCTCAGTAGGTATGAGAATTATAGGTATCAGGATAGTCAAGGAAATCGACTTTGTAATGATAAAAGCAGTATCCATAACATTGAAGATATTAACACCAACAATAACAATATCAAAATAATAATAATAATAACAACAACAACAACAACAACAACAACAACAACAACAACAACAATAATAATAATAATAATAATAATAATAATAAAAATTAGAGTGCTACCCATCGGTAGACTACTATATTTTCAAGAGAAGGAAAAGAAAAATTTTGTCACTCAAATGCACATTATAAAACATTACGACAACACGCGCCAATTTTTAAAAACATCTCCAAAGACAATGCATTTTCTTTGACGAAATTGCTGAACTCATTCCTACTGAGAACGTTTTAATCATGTTTCCCCCAAACCCCGCCCCCAACCCCCCTTTTTGTTTGTCTGGTAAACCCCAAGCACTCAGTGACGCGTAAGCTTGCTTAGAATCTAGTCAACAGCTTCTCCTGCTTGTTCCATATCAACAATGTTTATAACAGTTAATTGCTGTTACCTATATCGTTAAAGCGTAGCAGAAATAGGAAGGAATACACGGCATCTTCCCCGGCAGAGCAAAAATCAGCGGGCATTAAATTCATCTCCATATCTCACCGGGTCGTAGGGGGTTGATGATGATTCCAGGGGGGTGGTGGGGGAGACGGGTGGAATGTGGATGCTGGGGGATGTGGCTCTTCTCTCTCTCTTTCTCTCTCCTCCTCCTCCTCATCCTCCTCCTCCTGCATCAGTCCCTCCCTCTACACACGTGAGAGATGCGATATGGGAGCTTTTGAATACACCGCTTAGCCTTATGGTTGGCTAGGCGAGGTCACGTGGTATCGAACCGTCCGGGTATTTTCTCGTCGACAAATGACAGGTCCTTGATGCCCAAAACTCATTCGAAACGAGACAGGAAGAAGAAGCACGGGCCGTCGTCAAGAGCGACGTCAGACAGGAGTCAGTCTAAAGAAAAGAGAGCGATGCCCAGAAGAAACAAATATCCCGAAGGATTCCAACATCGGCACCTCGACGCGGTGGGCTGGAGCATGTCGTCGAGTGACACATCTCCGATATTCTTCTGGAAGTATTTGTCACCACATGTGATGGCTGACACCTCCAAGGGTCCCCCGATTCCAAATACAAAGCCACAGGGAAAGGTGCCATGTCGGGCGAGAAAGACAAAGGCCACTATAAAGGCCCAAACGACATAATATGCCTAATGTATCGAATGCGGCATCATCGCCAGAGTTCAGTGGTGGGCGGGCAGAGGTAGTCATGGCCGCATACAGCCTCCGTTCAGTGCACAACCACGATCGGGTCGCGCGTCACTACGTCTCGTTTGCGGTCAGCCTCTCTCTCTCTCTCTCTTTCTCTCTCTCCCTTTTGCATGCGGGAAGCCAAAATAAACTGTGCATCCACTTGTACTAACTGCGTGCAGCCTCCGTGGCCACCTTCCCTCCTCCCGCTCGTTTTGTGACCGTCTCTAGGGCTCTCTCAAGACTCCGATTCCAAATCTTTGCTTCAGAGTGATTTTGTGATTTGCGATTGGTCGTCAGAATGCGGAAAAGCTTTGGTTTTCGTTGAACTTTTCCAGTTTTTCACGTTATGTTGTTTATTTCCCACGAGCCTCAGTGCTGACCAGAAAGTAACGCCTAGCAAAGCTGTGAGAGAAGCGAAGGAAACGACAGTGATCCAATCAGTGCTCGTAAAACACCTGAGCGACTCCAACCGCAGTGTCCCAACGACTTCCGGCTGTAATTAAGGTCAACTGAATGACCTCTCAAAACCACGGTGGTCAGGGTTTGTATAACTTGGCTACACTGTCAGATGTTGACTGATCTTCATCCGGGTGACTGATCACTACTTAACGGGCTGGAAAAAAAAGGGAAAACGCCTGCAATAAGAAAATTGGCATTTGCAAGGCTTTAAAAAGTACATTACAGTCAGACTTCCGCTGAACAAAAATTTCCCGGCTTTTAATGGGAAAATAATTGACAGGTGAAATGTAACTGACAACAACTACTTGAGACTATTTGGAATTCAGTAACTGACATAATTAGTTATTAATTGCTGCAGTTTTACAAAATCTAAAATAACCGACAAGAAAATTAAGTGACAACAATTTAAGGATTTTTTAAAAATGAGATAAAACTTGCGAAAGAAGGAGTGTCATTCAGAGTGAAATCCAGTGCGAGACCCTACACTGATATTCAATGGAAATCAAGCAAAATCAAGCATAAATTCATTATGCAATTTTAGTTTTATGAAAAAAGCGATGAAAATAGAACAATACGTCATTAATCAAGAGGCAATGCTGTCGTTAAGTGCAGGTAAGTTCATTTATATATTTACCATTTATCTTTGCAAATTAACAGCCACTTAAGAGGGAATGACCGATTTACCAGAAGTAATAGTGGCTGAATGGATGATAATAATGCCGCAGTTCAATTACCAAGAAAATTCGAAATACCCTTATACTGACTATAAGTATAATGATATTTATTGCTATCACTACCATCGTTAATATTATCTTGCTAAATTATTATTATTATTTTCAACTCACGAAAAATAATAGTGAATGAAAAAAAATATTACGGAAATAATAATAATAATAATAATAATAATAATAATAATAATAATAATAATAATAATAATAATAATAATAATAATAATAATAATAAGAAAACTGGGAAGCGAAACTAATTGTTAGTCATGAGTTTATTTGTGAAATTTTAAAGATACGATAGAAAATGTAAGAAATACTTGCACATTCTCTTTCGTAAAAATGACAATCCGATAATGATTACAGTACACCGGTGAAGATAATTACCACAATAAATGCAAGCGTAATTTGTTATGATACACAACTGTACGCGCATACGCAAATACTTATACAACGGAAAAAGTTTAGCGAAATGAAGAGAGAAAGAGAACAGAAATATAATGTATTTTTATATATTATACGTATACTAAAAAATCACAAAAGTAAGCACCTGATTTTGTTTATTAGCTGAAGCCACTGGGAAAGTTTACAAAAGAAAAGACAGAGTGCCAAGTACTTTGTGTATTTAACACATCTTGTGCCCCGAAGAGTGTTTAAATACACGAAAGTACTTGGCACTCAATCTTTCCTTTTTTAAACTTTCCCAGTGGCTTCGGCTAATATTATATATATATATATATATATATATATATATATATATATATATATATATATATATATATATATATAATATAATACATTATATATATATATATATATATATATATATCTATATATATATATATATATATATTATATATATATATATATATATATATACATATAATGTAAGACAGCATAATGTTCTGTGGACACCTGCACACAGTTTACCCAAGGCATCATGCGTCCGAGACTGCCCGGGTACACGGGGAGAAGACGAACGCATAAATACGACTCAACAACACCTTTTGTTGTCAACCTTATGATCGCGTCGTGCTATGGAATTAATGAAAACTGTTGAGGGTTATTGGCCGATCTCTGTTGCGCGAACTCTACTGGTTTTTGGCCTCATGACAACACCTTGCAGTGCTCCTCTAGGGTTTATTGTCAATTTCAGAAGTGGTCTTCGGGGGCTTTTCTCTTCCCGGCTTCTGGCATCAACTGAAATCACCCATACAAGAAATGACTGAACACTGCCTGCTTTATGTTTACGAACGGAAGAATAAAGTGCAGTGAAACCGACACTACCGTCGGCCTCTTTTCTCATACAGATCAACTGCTCATTGCACCAAACTGCCCGCTTACTGCAAGTTTCAGCAACGTTTGTTGACTTATTAAGGCAGAGGGGTTAACTAAACGCTCCAGTATATTCATCTTTGGTGAGGCTTCGGACAGGCGCGGTGTGCGCAGATGAACTCCTCTTCTCGGAAGACGGATTCCAAGGCTTGTGGGATGACGAGGCCTTAAGGCTTCATGACCTCCAGAGCGTTTCTGAACTGACAGAAAGTCCCATGATGTATTTTCGCGAAGTTGTTCCTGAGTTGTGAATTATATTATTAGTTTTTTTTTTATATATATATTTTTTTTTTATATATATTGCAGCATTCGCCAGTTGTTTAATCGTACCGTACCAAAGCCCATTATCAAAATGTACCAGGAATTATGCAATTCGTATATGTATGGCAATCGCGTACTTTGAGTTATAAAATATAAGCTGCAGGCCACCTATCGAATTTAAATGTCTGACAGCCTATCAGAATCAGGAAACATCTTTAAATGAATTTTCATTTCCATAAAAGTTTTGCGTTTTTCTTGCGTTTTTCATAAAACCTAATTTTTGCTGGCCTATCTTTCAGTCGCTTTCTCAATCAATCTCTTGTGCTACTCAAACTTTAAGTAATAGTTCAAGTTCATACCACTCCAAAATTTCCGCCAAATATAATGAAATATTCAGTTACTATAAAACAATTTCCAAGATAGAAACATCCAAATGAAAAGACGACTACCTGATAAGGTCGGTTTAAAACTAACTTACTCCTTAGGCGCTTCTCTATGATCACCTCTG
>NC_061091.1:45710207-45717707 GCF_015104395.2 Macrobrachium nipponense
TTAGGTCAAAAATTGTAACTCAATTTTCTACCTGTTCTCTTTGTTCGATGGACTTGAAATTTTGTATGGCTACTCAGTACCGGAGGCAATACAACCTTACATGATCAGTAGATCAGCAGTGACCTCTAGTGGCCCTACAGTGACCTCTCCCAGTACCTCAGAATTTGTATGAAACTCTTCGGATTTTTCATACCTTCTTTGACTTAGTAGAATAAGTTAATAACTACGGGTTTTTCAAACCTTCTTCGGCGCGACAGGATAGCACATTCCATTTTTTTTATTTGCAATTAAAAATCGGTTACATTTTTTTTCAAAACTGAAAAGTATAGAATAAAAATTCTAAATATGCTTTTATTAAAATGCACTAAAAAGTACAAAATTATTTTTTGAGTCACACAAGGAAAATCGTGTTCGCATTGGTTGGGATTTGTAACGTCATGCTTTTTCATTTTGACTACAACCGCGAGTTGTCTCTATTGGCGCCGTGGTATGGTCATGTGGCTAATTTGAGTATCTTTGTGTACTCTATAGTATCTTCGTCGTAAAGGCAGTCCAGTAGAGGACTGTTACAAATATTAATCGTTTCGAAAAATTATCTCTACTGAAACTTAAAACAAACCACTTAATCATGTCTACTAAAATTATATTGTGGAGGCCAAACATGGAAGGAAATGCTACAAGAAAAGAAAAATATATTCTTTTCTTTAAGCATTTCCTTCCATGTTTGGCGTCCACAATTTCATTTTTGTAGTGTACTTTTTAGTGCAGTTTAATAAAAGCGTTTTAAAAATGTCTTGAACTTTCTTTTTGTTGTGTCAGTTTTTTTCCGTTACAAATTGAATAACTATTACAAAAGCCGTGTGAAGGAAATTCAATATGACGAATCCTCAGCGCCCATTTGGCAGGTGAAGACTGACTAGAAAATTCTGCATATCTTTCTTTCTATTTCGAAATTGCATGCAGGTAAAAGCTGAGTTGCTTTAAACTGAAAGCGCCGAAAACGTGAAACTTTCCAAAGGCAAGGAAACGAGGAAGCATAAAATACAGTCATTCTAAACTGAAGACACAGGAAGCCAAAAGATGCTGAAGATTGAATCTGCTGTACTACTAAGTGTCCCGATAACAGCAGAGGGTTATCATTCATAAGGATTGAGATAATACATTGATTTTTAATACAATCACTTCTGGCTGCGCAGGACTTCAGTCTACTTTGTGCTAGTCAAACCCATCTCTCTCCCTCTGACGTCAAAGAGCAAGCGGCAGCAGCACGCTCCTCTTAGATGAGTAACATAAGTTCGATCCCTAATACTGGATACCTACTTTCTAGTCGACTGCTGTGGGGGATGGGCAGAGAGGGAGGAAAAAAATGGTCATATCCTCCTAAAGGGCTCGACGAGGTTATCCTCACCCTATCGCAATGAAATCATGCTAAAGATATTCGCAATATATTCTCTCTCTCTCTCTCTCTCTCTCTCTCTCTCTCTCTCTCTCTCTCTCTCTCTCTCTCCAATGTAAACCCCGCAAAATGGACAAGAATGAAAACATGTGGTTTTATATCCAATAAGTGAATAAAGGTAAAGAATAAATAAGAAAAAGGCAAGAGATCGTGTGGCATCTTTCGCTATTAAATACGATTTAGGGTCCATTAGGACTTATTACACGGGTCATCGTTAATTATAATTTAAATGTGAACACTGAACATTATCCAGGTCGTAATTAACAGCTCGGCAGGCCGGCTTATCCTCGCCTGCTGCGATTTACGATTCTTGGAGACTTCGTGAGAGAGAGAGAGAGAGAGAGAGAGAGGAGAGAGAGAGAGAGAGAGAGGGCATTTTATCGTGTAGTTTAAGTAATCCTTGATTAAATCTTGTTAGGACTTATTAATAAAGCCAACAGCGATAATACCAATTTAATTGATGATGATATTTAACCACCGTATAATAATAATAATAAGAGAAAAGGAACCTGGAAAAACTAGATGCCGAAGTAGCTCCAGGACTCATGCAGAAGAGTGTACTCCTAGAAACAACACACTTAATGAGAAAAGTGATGGACTCCTAAGGAGGCAGGATGAAACCCAGTACCCCACAATAATAATAAAAAAACACACACACACACACCCAGTCGAATAGGATGACTGTAATAGAGAGAAAAAAAAATTCAAGCAATATTGATATCTATTATTACTTATTTTCATCTACTCCTTTCAGATCCATGGATAACATTCCATTTCGGCGCCCTTGGGATATAGATGGGAGGGAAAAATTCAAAACGAATTTTTGTGAGTGTTAGCGACCAGAGCGGATTGTGCGGCCACAGCAAAGCCACCTTCTCCTTCGTTTTCAATAACAATCAGCTTCGTTCCCGTGCAGCGCAAGAGTTATAATAGATAGACTTTGAATTCGACCCTACAGGCCCAGCCTCTCTCACCGATGATCCTTGTGTATACCTCTGAAGAATCGAGTCGTCTTATATTGAGCTGAATTCAAGATGGTACGCAATGTCTCTAGCGTCAGGACTTGACGTCTCCCCCGTCTCCTATGTTGCCGTCATTTTTCAAGGCACGGCACATTCTTTATGGCACGACCCACTTGAAGGATTGGGGCCAAGACAGCCTAACTCAGCCCTGGTCCCAAGCCCGGATAAATAGGGAGGGCTGAAGTCAGGAAGGACAGCCGCCCGTCAAACATCTGACAAAACCAGAGATGAAAGGAGCCGTTCAACTTAAGAACAGCTACAAAGGGGACCCATTAGAAACAGCGATCCCGGCTGGAGATTAACCTGAGGCGAGGAAGAAAAAGAAGTGCCAATTTACGAAGATCAAATACGAAAAAGATAGCAATAACAAGCACAACAACTGCAGTAATAATAATAATAATAATAATAATAATAATAATAATAATAATAATAATAATAATAATAATAATAATAAATGGACAGTATTGTAATTTTACGCATATTCACCGAAAGGAAAGACCACAGTTATGGTCGTGAAATGGCAGTTTTCCTGCCACTTTCCGTTGAAGTAACACTAATAATAATCATAACAATGTTATAAGGCAAATGTAAATTTCTTGATACAATTAACTCATTTCGAGTCGAGGCACTACATGGACAAAAACTCTCAGCACTGTTTTCTTTTTGCCCCAATTCAAGGCTTCAGTGAACTGTCAAGTGGTGCTTGAGATTAGGTTCCTTTATCATGGCCCCCAAGTCTGCTCTATTTTGTAATCTGTCGAAATTTTCAAGGTAAAATTGCGACTTTTAATAATAATAATAATAATAATAATAATGATAATAATAATAATAAATAACAGTACCCATAAAAATACAATGATTATAGAGTTACCATAGTAAAAAACAATAAGCGCGTGCAAAAATGGATATATGGACCGAAGAGAACATAACAATACAGTGATGGCAAGTCTCACTGTTTATATGACTTAAGGTTGGGGTTGGGGGGCGGTGAGAGTTAAAGAGTTTGTGAAGTACCTAAGAGAGAGAGAGAGAGAGAGAGAGAGAGAGAGAGAGAGAGAGAGAGAGAGAGAGAGAGAGAGAGGCGGGGGATGGGGGGGGGGGGGTTGCTTCAGTAATGACAGGTACAATAAATGCTGATTAGAATATGAATTGCTAATACAATTACATTATTCTATAAATGCAAATAAATATGCAAGAGTCTCATCTCTCTTCCTCAGTGAAATCAATATATTCGACTTTTTCCACTGTTTTCATTAGAGACGAGCTTACTAACTCCGTGTATATTATTATTATTATTATTATTATTATTTTTTTGTTTTTTTTGCTCTATCACAGTCCTCCAATTCGACTGGGTGGTATTGATAGTGTGGGGTTCCGGGTTGCATCCTACCTCCTTAGGAGTCCATCACTTTTCTTACTATGTGCGCCCTTTCTAGGATCACACTCTTCTGCATGAGTCCTGGAGCTACTTCAGCGTCTAGTTTTTCTAGATTCCTTTTCAGGGATCTTGGGATCGTGCCTAGTGCTCCTATGATTATGGGTACGATTTCCACTGGCATATCCCATATCCTTCTTATTTCTATTTTCAGATCTTGATACTTTTCCATTTTTTCCCTCTCTTTCTCTTCAACTCTGGTGTCCCATGGTATTGCGACATCAATGAGTGATACTTTTTTCTTGACTTTGTCAATCAACGCCACGTCTGGTCTATTTGCACGTATCACCCTATCCGTTCTGATACCATAGTCTCAGAGGATCTTTGCCTGATCGTTTTCTATCACTCCCACAGGTTAGTGCTCGTACCACTTATTACTGCAAGGTAGCTTATTATTATTATTATTATTATTATTATTATTATTATTATTATTATTATTATTATTATTATTATTATTGCTGTATTAAATAATAATAATAATAATAATAATAATAATAATAATAATAATAATAATAATAATAATAACAATAATAATAAATTCTATTACCATTTTCGTTATTATTATTCCTGTGTTGGGGTAGGGTATCTGTTCTATTATTTTATTGTTTATGCCTTTCTTTCCAGTCCTCTTTACTGATTAGCAACAATTCACGAAAAACATTCTATTCTCTGTTTAGCGTCGTGTTCCTTTCCTGTTCTTCCGATTGTCAATGGAGCACAACAAACCTTAACTTCCCGTTTGAAAACATCACTGTTTAACAAAACCGCAATTAAATACAACTATTTGCTTGTGTGACTGCCTGTGTAGCAATAATACACGACCGTTTCAGCAATCGGCCAGACGACCCATCACGATCATATTAGATTTTCTTGCTCGCCATGTCGCTGACCAGAGTAGCTGCAACGCCAGTTGAAGGACTATAACCAATTAATCGAAGTCTCGATTTAGCTGCAGTCTCAACAAGCCACCTCCCTAACAGGCGATGGTTTTCACCTCACGGGTCGACCTTGATAGTATTTAGTTAGACTTCTGGTCCCCGGGAATTCTTTTGGGACGATTATGCTGTTTACATCTCCTCAGTTGTAACCCACAAATAATGACTAGCTATCAGGTCGTGATTAAATGCTTAGGTCAACGGAAGTAGCCACGACCATTCTTAGCCGGTGACGGATCGAACCCAGGATCTTTCTTTCATGGATGAGGTGAATGCCATAATTACTTCAGACACCATTACAAGAGGCTATGGAATCTGCATCAAGGAATTTCGGTCATCATCCGCTGAACGTCCCTATTCATTAAGGAAAAGGAACAGTTGGGTTTCATTATAATGCACCTGCTTCACTGCGTATTAGTCGCCACAATGCGTAAAACAATCTCTTATGCTTCATCAGAATCACATCTATGTTATGTCAATGAACTACAAGCGAGGAATTTCAGCCCACAACAAGCGTTGTAAAACGTAAGCTACGTAACGTAACGTCGTGCTTTTTATGAATGGCGAGGAATCTCAACGTGCAAAGTCTGCAATAAAGCACGCGTTGCTCTCACATAATATAAAAGCCCACTTTATACACAGAGTTACGGCTGTAGAGCATGTCACTGGTCATACGAAAAAATACGGTACAGAATGAAAACTAGCGAATAATGAGTAGGTGTTTTGCTAGAGTTTACCCTCAGGCGACAATCATTACACCTCCTGATTACTCACTTGGAGGGGACGCTTCAGTTAGCGATCAGCAGCGGTTCTTTTCGTTCATACGGCTAGGCTGGCGTTATTTCTGCCACTAATGTTTTCGTTATATATAGATATATATATATATATATATATATATATATATATATATATATATATAGTGATATATAGCTAGTATATATATATATATATATATATATATATATATATAAATATATATAGATAGATATATGATATAACTAATATATATATATATATGTATATACAGATATAATAATACTAATAATTAATATATAGTTAGATAGAGACATTTTATATATATTATATATAAGATATATAGATATACACACACACACACACACACACACATATATATATATATATATATATATATATAATATATATATATATATATTTATATATATATATATATGTATATATATATACATATATATATATATATATATATATATATATATATATATTATATATATATATATATATGTCTAAGAATAAGAAAGCCTTAATACTTACATAGAGAATGACAATGCAACGTAAACATATATGTAGTGCAGTAAAAGTGCGCACCAACAACAAAATGCTTCGAAAACGAAACATTACGAAAGCGTCCGATACCAGCGACCGCAGAGAGGACCGTCATTTTCTACCGGTTGTGTTTTCACGTTTGAACCGCCGTGTGTACTTAGGGCGTCTTAATGCTCATATTTACGTGTCGCTTGTGGTCTCGTTTGATACTCAGATGTCTCTGAGCTGAAGCATCAAGAAACAAATGATCAGAGTCGCCAAACTGTGCAGGTAAGGAATACGAACAGCTAAGGAGGCGCATGTGAATGTCTGAATGAGAACATTCTATAGGAAACATATATATGAAACTTGTATAAAAAAAGGGGGAAAAGAATTCGAAAGCATGGCAGCAGAGAGAAAAGAAAAAGTCACCAGCCAGAGCCCTCCAGGATTACTGCACCTTCCGGAAGAGACCGCATAAAAAGAGAGAGAGAAAAAAACTGCAGTTCATTAATTAGAATACTGCTCTGCTTTATTAACAATTCACAATTAATATTCTTTGATTTCCTGCGCATTTCCATTATCATTTATGTTGCCTTGTTTTCAAAAGTTTTCTTTGTTAAAAGTCATCAACACCAAGGCCAATACAAAGAGGTCAGACGGACAGAACTGTCACCTTCCCTCCACTTGCTCACTGTGATGTCGCGCCGGCCACAACTGGTGATTCACTGGTGGTTGCGGCCTTGTAGATTAATGCATTATTATTCCCCTTTTGAGTAATTCTTGCTTTTGACTACTTAATCTGATACGTCCGTTATCAGAAAATTCGGAGAATGCCCAAACAATTTTGTTAATAACAACAATTCCGGGATTGAAGGGCTTAAAATGTATAAAGTATTTACGCACACATCTAAATATTTAACTAATTTTTTTTCTTGCATCTCCCCGATCATTTTCAATTTTTGTCTTTCTCCGCTTCATTTTAATAGCATTATTCAAGTGCCTTAGTCTAAAATATATAGAGATCTTGGCAAAGAATTCAATAATCTCTTCAGGGACCTTGACTCCTGATCGGTGCAATTCAACAACAAGAGTTTTTCTGCATACATTCCCTTCTAAGTGATGAATCGTGAATTGTGTTGAAGACTTTTCGTAGGACAATTAACTGAGAAGAAAATTCCTCCGATGGCATATACAGCTCACCTCTGTTTACCATCCCGATCCACGATTCATTTGCATTTATATACTCATTTTTTTCTTAATTGTGGATATTCTGTAGAAAACTTTTTGACAATTAACCACCTAAATATTTAAGAACTTCTTCAATCACAGTAGCAGCCGTTTTTTCGTTTTCTTCATCCAGAATCT
>NC_061091.1:45722707-45765207 GCF_015104395.2 Macrobrachium nipponense
CTAGTTCAAAGACAGAACTAAAACAATATATAACAATAAGATAGAATTTTAACATAAGAATACAAAATGTAGTACCACTAATCAAAAGTGCAAACATTGGAGGCTGAAGAACTGCAAACATCACTTTACGGATAAAATGAAATGAGAGAGAGAGAGAGAGAGAGAGAGAGAGAAGGAGAGAGACGAGATAGAGCAAGTGAGAGAGAGAGAGAGAGAGAGAGAGAGAGAGAGAGAGAGAGAATGCACAAACGAAAATCCATGGAAGCGACGGGGCAATGTAAATGAAAACAAATGAATGCCATCGAGAATGAGATAAATGAAAAATGATAAAAGGTTGAAAAACCATTGGAAAGCATGTAATATCGGATCTTCATTACACACATGATTGAGTTACAAACACCACAAACCCCTCTGATAGCAACATGCCTCTTCTCTCTGCCATTTCAAATGATGGTCCAGATATGCCCACTTGTCATGCTTCAAATAGCGATGGACTATTGACAGGGCAAATCCCTTTCTATTGAATTATTTGAGTGACGGAGGGGAGAGGGGAGGGGGCCAGTTCTTTCACTTGGGACTACTTATCTCACAATTTACCTTATTAATAATAATAATAATAATAATAATAATAATAATAATAATAATAATAATATAAAAAAGGCTGCTTATTAATGCATGTGATTTCGCATGTTTGCAACACGGACAGATTCCTCGTTCTGTCTATTTCCACCGCTTCATAACACTCAGACACAAACGACGACTTCTGTTGCATTTTTAAAGCAAGCACTAAATAATAAATATAAAAAATTCTCCGGGTCACGACTCACGTCGTTCGACGGCAAGCTCGACAGGTTGCATTGTTGACCTCCGGCCATTTCGACTCGAATCTCATTCGATGCGGATTTCGGAGAACGCGAAAGAGACGCGTGTTTACGTCCAGAGAAATGCAAAAGTCACGCTACTTGCCCATTCCGGATCGAAGTCAAGGCAGCGCTAAGGCAATAAGGGCCATAATGCTGAAAATCATTTGATGTCAGTTGAGACACTTGGCCTTATTGACGACGGGCGACCGGTTGTTTAATTCATTGATGATCAGACTTTATCTCTTGGAGAATTTTGTTGTCGGTTTGTCAAGCTAGGCTTCATACGGCTCGTTCCTCCTACCCCAACCCCCTCTCTCTCTCTCTCAAACTTGGTTTCACAGGGCTCTCTCTCTCTCTCTCTCTCTCTCTCTCTCGTAAATAGATTATGATTATATAACGGTTACAGTTGGTATATGAGTGTCTGTATGCATGCATACATTGCAACCAAATGCAACCTACCATGCTGGCATGCCTACCTAGAATCGTATTTTTAATGTTTCCTTTTGTCGCCTGAAGTGTCCTGATTACAAATTTATGAGCTAATTTGCGGGCTGTGGAGGTTTCCAGTTTAATCATTAACGATATTAATCATAATTCAGATTATCACCTCAAGAATAACAGTTTAGCAGTCATCTGTCTATTGCAATTTAACCGGGAACTTCCATTATCAGTCCTCTTTGATGTGTTACAGATCTTTGGAGGCACCTTCAACCTCTTTCCTTGGCAATGCCACACTATCAGATACTTGAGGGCTATTTTTCCCTTTCGACGCCACAGGGGAAATCGCTTACAACGTGCTCTGCGTGACACACTGAAAGCAGATCGAGATGTTCTCATCAGCGTCCTTATGTTTCCACTACTCTGTTTTCGGCTTCTCACGTCGCTGAACAGCTTCGTCAGCTGAACCATTCTCAATTTTAAGTTCTCATTGACGCACAAATCTTCGCGAGCAGGCTACCAATGCCCTTTTTGGGCGCTCATCACTTCTGTACTTCATTTTCACGCCATCCCCTTCTCATTACATTCAAGTTTACGGTTTACTTCGTGGAAGTTTGAGAGCAAAGTTACCGCTGATTTAGTTCACCCTAAAAGATGTGAAGCTAAATAATTCTGAAAGTGAAATTAAAACCGAAGAAAAAAATTTTAATTACTGCCAAAAATTCAGTCAATAATTGTGTAGCTAACCCTGACAAAAAGCCGTAACAAAATACTCGAAATATGCAACAAATTCTTTTACAACCAACTCGGTCAAAAAAAGAAAGACAAACAATGCCTATGACACCTATCACTTTCTGTCGAGTCATGACCCCAAAACTGGCATTTCCTTCTGTTGTTGCGGCCACTTTCTGTACAATTGCATCTAGCAATGACTCCAAATGAAAATAGCTTCCCGAGATAACAGCTTCGTCAGGGCTCCTTGGTGACCCGGAGTGTTATTCACTCGGATGGAGATGATACCATGAGAATGAGCGTTGTGCTGTGAAGATGGGAGAGCTGGTACAAGTAGAGAGAGGCGAAGGATAGGGAAGAGAAGGAAGATGAAAAAGCGGTTGGGATGCGAAGGTACTCGTATTGGACTTCTATAAAACGACGGGGATGTTTTAGTTTTCCGATGATTTAATATACAAACTAAAAGCTTTCGAAGACACATTCTTCTTCTTCTTCTTCAGGTGCTGATACACTGAGGAAATAACCGCGAATCTCGGGTATATATGTATGTGTTCCAACCAAAATCTGCGATTTCCCTTTTCTAATCCATGGGCTGATCTGCCCGCTTATTTTTACTTTGTAAAAAGAGAATGTTTGAAGTGGAATTATTCAGCATGCATAACGCTAAGTTGGGGTTCAAATTTCCGTAGAATTATTCATCACGCCACGAGCAGCAGCGGCAGCAGCAACAGCAACACCAATAAATTATAACCATTATCTGATCTGTAAAATCATGTGTATAAAATACTGTATTCTCAGTATTTTCTTAGGCGATCACCATATCTACCTACAAAAATTATTCCAACATCAACAAAATAGAAACGCAGCAGTAAAGAGAAAAAATCAGAAGAGAAGACTTTGGCAAGACTAAAAAATAAAACCTCCCCAAGTTTCAACAGGACAAGAGGGCCTTTCTTCCCAAACATTCTAGTCCAATCTCTCCCAAAATCTAATCGCTTGTTGCCAGTCACGAAATAATGATAAGATCTGGTTAACCAAATCTATGGTAGGACTGCGGCCATACAGACAGTGGTTGTCCTCTGCAGCTTGTTACCGTAAGAGCTATCAAATTCTATGGTAAACCAGCACTGCAATGGGTAATGTCTCTGATTTTGGACTTGTATGATAGGATATACTCATCTTATTGCAACTGTAGAGGCCAATACACACACACACACACACACACACACACACACACAACACACACACACAACACTATACTACATATCTATATATACATATATATATATATATATATATATATATATATATATATATATATATATATATATATAAGGAGGAACAGGATAGCCAGAAGACGTGGTATTATTCCAGACATTATTATTTCCTTAAAATAAAACAAGGGCACAGCCGAGCTTTCGGGAATACATTGCTTTTCCCATCATCAGGGTCACATCTATAAAACGATACAAAAAAGAGAAACAGTAAGAATTATACTGATTAACTAAATTTAAAAACATTACAATACTTTAAAATACATGACACAAAGTAAAAAAGGAACATAAAATACAGAACACAAAGTAAAAAAAGGAACATAAAAACTAAGTTAACTGCAAATCATAAAATAGCAATGACAAGTTAAGAGAGATTACGTAAAATGCAGAAATATACTAAGAGCAAATAATAAAAACATAAATATTCAGAGTAAAATAAATAAAATAATAATACTGTACTACAAGATATTGGAGAACCTACTGTTCATGTCTTAGTTAAATGACAACTGGAGAGTTGGAAAACTGCGAATGAAAGGGGCGGAAGTGGTGTGGGTAAAAGAGAGAGAGAGGAGGGAGACAAACAAAAACAAAACAAACAAGCAAATTATGCAATGAACAAAGGAACAGAGGTGGTTTGGTTATTGAGTGTTGGAGATTGTTGTTTAATATGGAGGGACTCTAAAAAGGGAAGTGAATGGCTGTTTTTGTTTGTCCAAGTATTTCAAAATCGCTGTACTGTATGTGATGGTGACAGGATATGGCATGAAGTCTAATTGCACTAATTTCTTTTTTGCTTAAAGGTAAGCCTGTACGATGGCTAACACCCCTATGAGAGTCGATTGCGCACCTTAAGAGTTAGGCGTTTTGAAGAACCCAACCCCATAAGTCCCAAAATTACATTTTGGGCAATTGAACTTATAAACAGTGCAGGTACGCATCAACTCCGGGAGGGTGTCTTTAAAGTGAAACAGTCTTCCAATTGTAAGTGGGTTATTAAAAATAAATCTGAACTCAACGTACGGGTATAGATGGCTCAAGAGTGACAATAATTTACGTTTTAGTGGGCCTGAATTATTAGTAAATGGTAGTGGAACATATACTATCTTCTTCGGAACGGCGCAGACTACAGTTTTTGGATTAAAAATATTGTCTAAAAATTCTTTAAGGATTTTATTGAACATGTTCAGGGGATAGCAATTATTCTTAAAATAAGTATCTAAAAAACTAACTTCCAGGTGAAAATTATTCCAGTTGGAGCAAAGGGAAAAGGCTCGATGAATGAAAGTTTTACATGAATTAACCTTGAAAGCAAGGGGACAGTGACTAAAAAAGTTTAACCCAAGGCCGGTAAAAGTTTTCTTCCTGAAAATGCCAGTCATAAAATATCCTTCAGAGCGAGAGACCAAAATATCTAAAAAGGAAATGCGGCCGTTACATTCTTTTTCCATGGTAAAAGTAATATTGGAATGAAAAGAGTTTACAAAATCTAAAAACAACTGGGCATGACGTTCCTCGGTGAAAAGTAAAAACGTATCATCTACATATCGTCTATAAAATCTGGGTTTAAAATTATCTGGGCACTGATTAAAGAACTGTTCCTCTAAATGACACATAAAAATATTAGCGAAAGAAGGTCCTAAAAGGGAGCCCATGGCCATACCATCTATTTGCTTATAAACCTTCCCATTAAAAATAAAGTGAGTGTCAATGACTGAGAGTTCCAAGAGTTTTTTGAAATTATTTCTGGTAAAACCGTGATAGATCGTATTCGGGGTAGGGAATAATTTTCCGAGGATAATATCAATGGTTTCGAAAACGAGGACATTGGTAAATATGTGGCATTTTGTGGTGTCTACAACAACCCTAATTCATAAAGAGAATTCAGTCTTGTTAGCACTTCCAGCTCACTACATTTCAATCACACATTGATCAATGTAATTCAAGCCAGGGTCCGCTCCTGCTTTCATCAGCAGAATCGCGCCATATGTAACTAAGCTCCTAAGGCCTGGACACTGAAAGAAGTTTCCCTCTCTCTACAAATTCCATTCTTGTCTCTCCCAAAATGTAATTACGTTTTGCCTGACACCAGGCCAACATTTTTGTAAAATAATTTATATAATCCATACATCCTGCATCAAATACTTGAACAAATACGTAAACAACGGAACCCAAAAATTTTACATTTTCTCAGAAATAATAAGCCAAGAACGGGAATATGAATCACAGTTCAATTATAAAAAAAGAGAGATAAAAAACATGCAAATGTGAGAGAAAAATAATCAAAACTACATAAGATGGAGGTGAAAACATCTGATTCAATATGACCAATAACGTACCAAATAGAGTAAAACGTCTTGTAATTATGATAAATAAGTAGCAAACGAAAAAATAGAAATAGGGAAACAATCGAAAAACAAAAAGATAGAGATATAAAAGAACAATATGATAATGACAAATCTTTATGAGAAAAAGATAGAATAGGATTCGAGTAAATTAGAATCCTAATTTTCAGGACAATATCACGAAAAAATTTCATGAACGAGATGACAATATATATATCTATATATATATATATATATATATATATATATATATATATATATATACACACACACATATATATATATATATATATATATATATATATATATATATATATATATATATATATATATATATATATATATTATTTATATATATATATATGGGATCTCACAAGAGAGCTGAAATTCATGCCCTTCTAGCGCACGGATAAAAGTTTAAGCATTAATCAACAAGGAAGCCTTTTACCAATACCAAGATCCCAAACAACTTATTTCTAAGAGCTTTAATACTGACGAAATATTCTGTCCTTATTTAATAGTTGTAAATAGGGGTATTTAGTATAATGATGGATTTTACCCAAAATCGTTATCCCTCTCTTTCTCTTTGTCTGTAAATATCGTATTGTTGCTTAAGTGTTAATTACTTGCTGTTGTAGCTGCTGTTTACTCACGTTTTCGCTCATATTCTTAGTATGCGTTCTAAGTTTATTATCGGTTATTCTGAAATCAAGTCATTTCCTGCTGTATCTGGACATTACAGTTGCCTTTCACTTGTATATCCCTCACCTTGGGAATCTTTCAGACTTCAATCTGGATGAGGAAGAATTCGAAATTTACATTGAACTAGTTACTGCTTTTTACTGTGAATGATATTGAAGAAAAGAAGAAAACTGCAGTGTTTTTAACATTGGTGGGATCGAAAACTAAGCTACTTTAAGACTTAATTCGTCCTAATCATCCGAATCCTAAGCCATTTGAGGAATTAATCTCAGTTCTTCAGAACCATCTTTTCCCTGTGGGAAACGTGATCGCTGAACGGTTCAAGATGCCAAAGGAACGATGAAAAAGTCTGCTGCGTAGTAGGTGGCTGCTGTACGATATAAATTTGTGGAAGGTATTGCAGATTCAGAACTGTGGAGAGAATTGTTAAAGAAAAATGACTTATTCATCCCCAGGGCTGTAGGATATCGTACTTTCATTCGAGATGACTAAAAAGACATTACATGACAATGTTTTGACCTCTTGCTGTAACAACAGTGAATAAAGAAGCACCTCAGGTGGAGGCAGCAAATTATGTTCGAAAAGGGAAGCGCAGAGAACGGAAAACCCAGCGTTGCGATTTTCAGACAGCAAAACGATCGGAGGAGTTACTGTTACAACGGTAAGAATCACATTGCCAGGAATTTTAGATTCACTTGCAGTAAGTGCAAACAAGTTGTATTTATTATTTATGCTTGTAAATCAGGAGATGTCAATGCCTTCGAAGGGGAATCGGACGGGTTGGATCAAGATAGGTGTATCAAGATGAACTTTTCCAAACCAATCATTCTCGATATGAGAGTTGACGGGAAACCTGTGACGTTTCAACAAGACACTGAAGCGAGTATTTCTGTTGTGGGATCTAAAACATTTTATAAGCTTTTTCCAGTTACAACGTTGATGCCTTCCTGTAGTGGTATACGTACATATTCTACAGAAATCTTGAAGATACTGGGCCAAGTAATAGTAATTGTGCAGTATCACAACCAAAGGTTAAGACTCCTCTTGAGGCTAACCCATCTGAAATTAGATTGGCAGAACATTTTTAAAGTAAAAGATGAGTTTTCTGTTTTCGTTCCCCAAGCATGACGTTTGAACAAGACTATGGCCCGATCCTTCAGAACAAGAAAGTCTTGACCACGCCCAGATCCTTCTGAACAAGAAAGTCTTGACCACGCCCAGATCCTTCTGAACAAGAAAGTCTTGACTACGCCCAGATCCTACTGAACAAGTAAGTCTTGTCTACGCCCAGATCCTTCTGAACAAGAAAGTCTTGACTGCACTTGCTCCTACTGAACAAGAAAGTCGAGACTACGCCCAGATCCTACTGAACAAGAAAGTCTTGTCTACGCCCAGATCCTTCTGAACAAGAAAGTCTTGACTGCAACCAGATCCTTCTGAACAAGAAAGTCTTGACTGCAACCAGATCCTACTGAACAAGAAAGTCTTGACTGCACCTAGCTCCTACTGAACAAGAAAGTCTTGACTGCACCCAGATCCTACTGAACAAGAAAGTCTTGACTGCACCCAGATCCTGCTGAACAAGAAAGTCTTGACTGCGCCCAGATCCTACTGACAAGAAAGTCTTTGACTGCGCCCAGATCCTTCTGAACAGAAAAGTCTTGACTGCAACCAGATCCTACTGACGAGAAATAAGTCTTGACTGTGCCCAGATCATCCACAAGAAAGTCTTGAACTGCGAACCAGAAATTCCTTGAACAAGAAATCCTTGACTGACCCAGGATCCTGGAACAAGAAAGTCTTGGACGCGCCCAGATCCTACGAACAAAGAAAGTCTTGAACTGCGCCCAAGACCTTGAACAAGAAAATCTTGACTGCGACCCAGATCTACTGAACAGAATGTCTTCTTGACTGCTGCCCAGAATCTTCTGAACAAGAAAGTCTTGACCACCCCTAGCTCCTTACGAACCAAGGAAAAGTCTTGACGGCACCCGATCCTACTGCACAAGAAAGTCTGACTGCACCCAGATCCTACTGGAACAAGAAAGTCTTGACTGCATCCCGATCCTGCTCGAACAAGAAAATCTTGACTGCGACCAGATCCTACTGAACAAGAAAGTATTGAAATGCGACAGAGCGCTACTGAACCAAAGAAAGTCTTGATGGCACCCAGATCCTACTGGACAAGAAAGTCTTGACCTGCACCCCAGTCTACTGAACAATTTTTAAAGTTTTACCACTGCAAAAACCCAGATATGAACAAGAAAGTCTGACTGCGACCAGCCATCCTTACTGATAAGAAAGTCTTGACTGTGCCCAGATCCTGCTGGACAAGAAGTCTTGACTGCGAAACAGATCCTACTGAACAAGAAAGACTTCGACTGCAACCCAGATCCTACTGAACAAGAAAAGACTTGAACAGCACCCACCAGAATCTACTTGAAACAAAAAGAAAAGTCCGACTGCACTCGATCCTACTGAACAAAAAGAAAGACTTGACTGGCACCCAAGTATCCTGCTGAACAATAAAGACTTGAACTGCACCCAGATCCTACTGAACAAAGAAAGTTTGACCTTGGCACCTCAGATCCTCTGACAAAAAAATACTGACTGTAACCCAAGAAATCCTGCTTGAACAAGAAAAGACTTGCCCTGCACCCAGATCCTACTGGAATCAAAGAAAGTCTTGACTGCAACCTCAGATCCTAGCTGAACAAGAAAGTCTTTGACTGTGCCAATCCTAACTGAACAAGAAAGACTTGACTGCACCCAGATCCTACTGAACAAGAAAGACTTGACTGCACCCAGATCCTACTGAACAAGAAAGTCTTGACTGCACCCAGATCCTACTGAACAAGAAAGACTTGACTGCACCCAGATCCTACTTGAAACAAGAAATTCTTGCTGACCCCCAGATCCTACTGAACCAAGAAAGTTACTTGACTGCAAACTCGACCTAAATTGAAACTTTGAAATGTCTTGACCACGCCCAGTTCTGACCTTGAACCAAGAGACTTTACTTGCCCCAAGATCCCTAACTGAAACGAAGAAAACTTGACTGCATCCAGATCCTACTGAACAAGAAAGTCTTGACTGCACCCATCTCTTACTGAACAAGAAAGTCTTGACTACCCCCAGATCCTACTGAACAAGAAAGTCTTGACTGCACTCAGATCCTATTGAAACAAGAAAGTCTTGACTGCACCCAGATCCTACTAACCCAAGAAAACCACTTGACTGCCCCAACACCAAATCCGTACTGGAAAAACAGAAAGTTCTTGACCACGCCAGTTCATACTGAACAAGAAAGATCTTTGACTGGCAACCAGATCCTTCTGAAACAAGAAAGTCCTTGTACTGACAACCAGAATCCTTCTGCAACAAGAAAGTCTTGACTGCAACCAGATCCCTAACTGAACAAAGAAAGTCTTGACTGCACCTAGCTCCTACTGAACAAGAAAGTCGAGACTACGCCCAGATCCTACTGAACAAGAAAGTCTTGTCTACGCCCAGATCCTTCTGAACAAGAAAGTCTTGACTGCAACCAGATCCTTCTGAACAAGAAAGTCTTGACTGCAACCAGATCCTACTGAACAAGAAAGTCTTGACTGCACCTAGCTCCTACTGAACAAGAAAGTCTTGACTGCACCCAGATCCTACTGAACAAGAAAGTCTTGACTGCACCCAGATCCTGCTGAACAAGAAAGTCTTGACAGCGCCCAGATCCTACTGAACAAGAAAGTCTTGACTGCGCCCAGATCCTTCTGAACAAGAAAGTCTTGACTGGAACCAGATCCTACTGAACAAGAAAGTCTTGACTGTGCCCAGATCATTCTGAACAAGAAAGTCTTGACTGCGACCAGATCCTACTGAACAAGAAAGTCTTGACTGCACCCAGATCCTGCTGAACAAGAAAGTCTTGACTGCGCCCAGATCCTACCGAACAAGAAAGTCTTGACTGCGCCCAGATCCTTCTGAACAAGAAAATCTTGACTGCGACCAGATCCTACTGAACAAGAATGTCTTGACTGTGCCCAGATCCTTCTGAACAAGAAAGTCTTGACTGCACCTAGCTCCTACTGAACAAGAAAGTCTTGACGGCACCCAGATCCTACTGAACAAGAAAGTCTTGACTGCACCCAGATCCTACTGAACAAGAAAGTCTTGACTGCACCCAGATCCTGCTGAACAAGAAAATCTTGACTGCGACCAGATCCTACTGAACAAGAAAGTCTTGAATGCGACCAGAGCCTACTGAACAAGAAAGTCTTGATGGCACCCAGATCCTACTGGACAAGAAAGTCTTGACTGCACCCAGATCCTACTGAACAAGAAAGTCTTGACTGCACCCAGATCCTACTGAACAAGAAAGTCTTGACTGCGACCAGATCCTACTGAATAAGAAAGTCTTGACTGTGCCCAGATCCTGCTGAACAAGAAAGTCTTGACTGCACTCAGATCCTACTGAACAAGAAAGACTTGACTGTACCCAGATCCTACTGAACAAGAAAGACTTGACTGCACCCAGATCCTACTGAACAAATAAAGAAGTGACTTGCACCTCAAGACCTACTGAACAAAAAAGACTTGACTGCAACCCAATCCTACTGAACAAAGAAAGTTTTGACCTGCAACTCAGAATCCTACTGAAACAAAAAGACTTGACCTGTACCGCAGCCCATCCTGCCTGAACAAGAAACACCTTGACCTGCAAGCACCCCATGATCCTAAACTGAAACAAAGAATTCTTGACTGCACTCATTATCCTAACTGAACAAGAAAGTCTTGACTGTGCCCAGATCCATACTGAACCAAGCCGACTTTGACTGCACCCAAGATCCGCTACCTGAACAAGAAAGACTTGACTGCACCCAGATCCTACTGGAACAAAAAGAAAGACTTGACGTGCACCCATATCCCTACTGAACAAGAAAGACTTGGACTGCAACCCAGATCCTACTGAACAAGAAAGTCTTTGACTTAACCCCCCAGATCCTACTGAACAAGAAAGTCTTGACTGCACTCAGATCCTATTGAAACAAGAAAGTCTTGACCACGCCCAGTTCATACTGAACAAGAAAGACTTGACTGCGCCCAGATTCCTACTGAAGCAAGAAACAGACTTGACTGCCATCCAAGATCCTACTGAACAAGTAAAGTCTTGACCTGCAACCCATCTCTTAGCTGAAACAAGAAAAGTCTTGACTACCCCCAGATCCTACTGAACAAAGAAAGTCTTGACTGCCGACTCAGATCCTATTGACAAGAAAGTCTTGACTGCACCCAGATCCTACTAAACCAAGAAACCACTTGAACTGCGCCCATGATCCTACTGAACAAGAAAGACGTTTGCTTGCAATCTAGATCCTACTGAACAAGTCAAAGTCTTGAGCTGCACCCATCTCTTTACTTGAACAAGAAAGTCTTTGATGACTGTGCCCTATATCTTACTGAACAAGAAAGCCTTGACTGCATGCCAAACCCAATCCTACTGAAAGCAGAAAGTCCTTGACCACGCCCAGTTTTCATACTGAACAAAAAGAAACACTTTGACTGGCCGCCCAGATCCTACTGACAAAGAAACTTGACTTGCATCCAGATCCTACTGATCAAGAAGTCCTTGACTGCAACCCATCCTCTTCTGAACAAGACAATCTTGACTGTGCCCAGAAATCTACTGAACAAGAAGCCTTGACTTGCACCCAGACCACTTGACAAGAAGTCGTTGACCAACCCGCCCAGATCCTACCTTGACAAGAAAGACTTGAACTGCAATCCAGAAATCCTCCTGAACAAAAAGTCTTGACTGCACCATCTCTTACTGGAACCCAGAAGTCTTATGTGCCCAGATCTTACTGAACAAAGAAAGCCTTGACTGCACCCAAATCCTACTGAACAGAAAAGTCCGTTGACCACGCCAGATCCGACTGAACAAGAAAGACTTGATGCAAACCAATTCTTTACTGAATCCCAAGACCCAGACTTGACCTGCACCAGATCTTACTGAACAATAAAGACTTGACTGCATCCAGATCCCTACTGGAACAAATTCCTTGACTGGCACCCAAATCTCTTACTGAACAAGAAAGTCTTGACTGTGCCCAGATCTTACTGAACAAGAAAGCCTTGACTGCACCCAAATCCGAACTGAAAAACAGGAAAATCTTGACACAGCCCAGATCCTACTGACAAGAAGACCGTGACTGCCAACCAGATCTTACTGAACAAGAAAGACTTGACTGCAACACAGATCTTACGAACCAAAAGCTTGACTGCGTCCAGATCCTACTGAACAAGAAAGACTTGACTGCAACCAGATCTTACTGAACAAGAAAGACTTGACTGCAACCAGATCTTACTGAACAAGAAAGACTTGACTGCGTCCAGATCCTACTGAACAAGAAAGACTTGACTGCAACCAGATCTTACTGAACAAGAAAGACTTGACTGTGTCCAGATCCTACTGAACAAGAAAGACTTGACTGGGGGGGGGGGGGGGGCAACCAGATCCTACTGAACAAGAAAGACTTGACTGCAACCAGATCCTACTGAACAAGAAAGACTTGACTGCAACCAGATCCTACTGAACAAGAAAGACTTGACTGCGTCCAGATCCTACTGAACAAGAAAGACTTGACTGCAACCAGATCCTACTGAACAAGAAAGACTTGACTGCAACCAGATCCTACTGAACAAGAAAGACTTGACTGCAACTCATCTCTAACAAGAAAGACTTGACTGCACCAAATCCTACTGAACAAGAAAGACTTGACTGCGTCCAGATCCTACTGAACAAGAAAGACTTGACTGTGCCCAGCTCCTGCTGAACAAGAAAGTCTTGACTGCGCCCAGAAACTTCGTAATTTTGATGCCGATGACCAGTGAGGATGAATGCTACAAATGGAGGAGAGATATGGGAACGAGGAAAAGTTGTATCAGTCGAAGGATCAGTTAATTATAAAGTATCAGTTGTTGTAGGGGAAGTGCCTAATCATGTTAACCCACTGCTACCCTTGAATGACGAACATCTATCGAGTTTTACAGATTAGTAAATTTCAAAGGGGTTTCCGCCAGTTCTTCTACCACTTGTCCGAGAGAAATCATTCAGATATCTAACGATTTCATCTGACGGAAATAACGAGGAAATGGGGAAAACGCTGAATCACTGGACTCCGACAATATTCCCGAAGGGATAAACTGCTCAAAGGAGGTATCCACTGAGAGAGAGACTTCCTCCTGATAGAGATTAAATATTAATTGTTGTAAACAGTGCGCGAACTGTTAAGTTGGGGAAATGTCATATTTGTCAATAGGGGTATTTAGTATAATGATGAATTTTACACCAAAATTGTTATTCTCGCTTTATCTTTGTCAGTACTGTATTGTTACGACTTGTATTGTTAATGACTTGTTGCTGTAGCTGCTATTTACACACATATTTTCTTTCGTATCCATTGCATGATATTTTTCAGCTTGTTATTGGTAATTCTAAAATAAAGTCAATTTCAGTCTACTTGGTTTTCATGTACGTCCTGCAGTATATGGATATTACAGCTTCACTCAATATTTAAGTTGTGATCATAATCCCACCTTTTGGAATGCTTAATAAAACCCAAGGTAAGTGTGAAATGACGGGACAGACAGACGGAAATTTTCAACAGACATTTGTACATGAAGGTCTACCGTCGTACCAGATTTAACTGAAATATCTTGATCCCATAGGAAGAACTGAAGTGACAAGACAGTCATGAGTGGTAATGACGGACAGACAAACAAGAGGAGGGAAAACTCACAAGTATGACCGACTCTCCCATCCCGCCCTTGGCAGTCTGGTGCAAGTGGGACCGAGTCACAGTGGGCCCCCAAAGTCAGTGGAATAGGTATAAGAAAGTAACATAATTTTCCGGAAATTATAAACAAAACTCACCCAGTTACTGTCAAGCCTGCAAGACCAAGAGGTAAGCAGAACTAAGTAAAATCTGTTTTCTGAAAAAGAAAGAAAGAAAAAAAAACTCAGTGGCTCACAATAATGTCCGAAAACCAATGAGGTAAATAAGGCAGCAAAAATCCGCTTTCAGAAAGACAACAAACTCAAGAAGAGTAACTCCCACGACTGTGGCAATGCCTCTGGATTAAAGTCTGCAGAGGATGGAGGGGAAGCTTGTATCCTTGATTGATAACAACGCGAGATTGGGTAGCGCACCAAATAAGCACGCCTCCAATCAACTCAGGATCTCGCTGTGTCTAGTCCTTGGTAGTTGATTCGGATGTATGCATAATACTCACTCTTCGCTCTGGTAGCTGTCGCGACTCACTGTGACCCATTGCTTCTCAACCTAAATTTCTAAGGTTTTTGCACGTTGTATTGCCACGTGGTGCAGGGGCGTTATCCTCATGTTCGACGCTCTCCTTTGACCAGCTATAGCCAGAGACTTTTAGGGACGAGGCCGTATCCGCAAAATATTCTCATCTATGAACCTTTTCCAAACGGGATCGGTGGCTTCAGAAAGTGCCATCTTTCTGGTATAAAGCAAGAATCTTGGGATGAGCTTGTTACCGCAGGGCCTGCCCCATCATGGCTGCACCTCACCACATTCAAATCACTCATGGTGTGTAGCTCACCGCTGAGCACTGAAACCAAAGCTGCCAAAAAGCCCGCCTTGTTAGCAATCATACCTTGGCCCGCAAGGTAATAAGGCGAGCATCATGGCCACTGGAAAAAGTGGTCTATAATGTCACAAAATATATACCCAAACTCACTCTCTGACTGACATCTATTCATGAGGAAAGTTTAGTCAGATTCACTGGAAATAAATCCAAATCTCGACCTTACCTCTTGTATCTATGATCGCCTTGACGGACGTGACATTAATACTGACTCTGTCGACTTTCAAGTCCTGTCACGATTCATTTCCGCTTGCACCAAACTGCTAGTGTTTGTTGTAAGATTCAGCTATACTAAGTATTTGACAAAGTAGGGTGGCTTCCCTACACCGAGCCCTTACTTTTCATCCGGTCTTGAGACTGTTATGAGTGTATATAAACTCAATAACATTGCTTTAACACTCAACATAAATGCTTCACTTTTAAATGCCTACTATGAGCTAAGACATTATTAAAAGACACATAAAATGTACTATAAGTTATTACTCTCGCTCTCTTTGCAAATCAACCTTTGTCATTCACATTTCTCAATATATGCCTCGTAAATTCCCACCCACACCCACCCTCCCCCCTACCCCCAAAATCCCTCTTTCCTCGGATTTGCCTCCTTATTGATCTCGCTCCACTCTGCCAAACAACTATCACCGTCCTCTCTCTCTCTCTCCCTCTGCATTCAATCGAACAGAACAGTTAAATTTCTCTCTTTCTTAATCTGCCTCACCAATCACTCATCGTTCGCATTCTACCAAAACAAACCTCTCTCTCTCTTCTCTCTCTCTCTCGTCTTTACGAAAGGCAACGATGCACCCGAATACCAGAAGAATATCATCCTGCCAAACGGCAGTCAAGATCACAATCACTCAGCTTTCTTTTTTTCCCCACTGCCAATATTTTGTCAGGTCGGATGATGAGATAATGGTGACCGACGCACGGGGAACTCCACAGACACCGATCCATTCTAGAGATAACCCTACTTCGGAGTCCTTGTTGAAATGCGCTCCGTCGTCGACGACCTTTAGGTTTCCCAGCGGACCCGGTAAAGGACGGTATTCTAAAGTGGACTAGTCCAGTGCGTTTTTGCGGTCCGTAGCAGACTTGAAAGAGTTAGAAGGGAGTCTAACGTGGAAGTCTTATCGAAGGCAGGAGGGAGGTTGAAGACGCTCAAGAGAATTCGAAGAGCCGAATCCGCAAAAACTCTTAGCTCTCGAAATTGAATTGGAGCAAATTTTCGTGAGTTGTTGTCCATCAACATTGGATGATTGAGCGCCGGATATGAGTGGAAGATGGAACAGTAACTATTGGTAGTTCTTCTTGAAAGTTCTCAGCGCTGTTATTTTTGCTTTTTAAGTATTCCCAGTCACTTGAGTTTGACTGATCAATCATTTAGCAAAATAATCAAGAGCCAAAAATAATTCATGGGGGACGAACACAAATCTTACTCAAAATTTGTTATTACTATAAATATTCATAAAAAAACATTTTGCTGCTCAGAGGGTGATACAAAAGACGCGCCAAAACGGGAATAAAACCTCCCCCCCCCCCCCCCCAACCTCCAAGAAGTAGGGAAACATTCAAATCATTCGTAGTAACCGAGGGCAGAGGTGGCCTGGCCTGACAGCGCCTGACGGTGTCTTTCTGTTGCCTCAGGTCATTTTTCAAATTGAGTTTTTAGGGAATAAATCAGCTAGGATCTTCAAAGTTTCTTTAAACTCTTGATCCTTGTATTGAAGTTTATAAATTTAGAAAATGATGTGCAGTATCCTTAAAGTTCAGAAATTAATTCAATTTATTATTCTGGAGTATATTCGCTGTGTCAGCTGAATCTCATCAGGGAGGCTGAGTTACTTTCAACTCAAAAAAGCCTTCACATAACACAGACCATCACAAATACATTCAGGGGCTGAATTTTGCTTCAGGAGCCTCCACTTGTTAGGTGGAAACCAATTGCTATAGTAAGAGAACTGGGTTAGTCATTTGGATGTAAGATTCAAGGTGCAAGAAAGTTGTACATTGAAAATCTGAACGTTATTCGAATGAAATGAAGCTGTATACAATAAAGTTCAAGGGACGACAAATCTTAGAAGTTGAAGCTGACCAATTTGGCAGTCGTTGGGGTATTACTGTAAATACATTTCACAGTTGTACTTGAATACGGGGCTTCGGCTTTGGGTTAATCACATTTAAACTTTACTTTGAACAGTAAGACGGTACATATTACAACGTGGTAAAACCAGCAAAGCATAGAAGGTTTGGTTCACTCCAAATTTAATGATTCAGCGAAGAATGCTTCTCAGCTCCCCTGTTTAATATTGTTTTTAAGTTCTCAGAAAATTTCAACATATTATATATATATTATATATATATATATATAATAGATATATATATATATATTTTATATATATATATATATCTAGTATATATATATATATATATAAAATAATTAACTACTAATATCTATAAATGTATAAGATATATCTATATATATAATGAACTACTAATATATATAAATGCATAACATTAAATTCTCTATATAATAATAGTACTGAAATGAAGGACATGAATAATAGAAGAAGAAGAGAAGAAGGAGAAGAAGTGCAACGATCCCCGGCGAGCATCAATCACACTAATATCAAATTAAAGAAAAATGTCTCCATGTGTCCGCCTGTCCGTCTGTCTCTCCTACCAGAGAGCAACATTTTATGCAAAGGAGACACCCCCAACTCGCAGCGGGGCCGACCGTCCGGAATGCGTGGAACGTCTTTATGGTACCGGTGGAACTGTGGAACGGAACATGCGCTGGCCGGGCTCAGGTTGGCTCACCTCCGTTCGCTCAGGTGTCGCTTTACGCATCTCGTCCAAAAGAAATCATTTTTCTCTCTCTGGCTTCAATATTAGAGGAGTTTTTACTTCTCTCTGTTTGCTTTTCGTCTAAGTGTTTCCCTGTATATCTTAGGTTATTTTATTTTCCTCATTTTAATCATCGGCAGACTACACATTCAACTATTTTTTAACGATATTCTGTCTACGTACGTGTATGTGTACGTACGCATACGTTGTAACACGCACACACACACACGCGACACACACACACACACACACACACACATATATATATATATATATGTATATATATATATATATATATATATATATATATTATATATATATATATATATATATATATGTGTGTGTGTATGTATGTGTATATATATATATATATATATATATATATATATATATATATATATATATATACATATATATATATATATATATATATATATATATATATAATATATATATATATATATATATATATATATATATATATATATATATATATATATATATATATATATATATACCTTCTACTGAAAATTCGAGTATGCCTCTTATGACATAACCTGGAAATGTATACCTGGAAAATGGCCTTGTAATTGTCGCGGTCATGCAGTAGAAAGGCGCCGGGTTAGCAAATTCATTCCTGAGTCTGAGAGCTCCATTTGGAGCATACCTTCAAAAACAAATCCCCGGACTGCGCTCACAGACTTTTAGTTTCTGCCCCCCTCCCCGGGGCCCCTTAAAACCCAAAAGCTTTTTTTATTTATTTTTTTTTTCTTTACGCAGAAGCAACGAGGAAATCACCAGAAACTCATATTCGACGTAACTTCTTCAGTAACCCTCCTCATCACGACTTATCTTCAGTGTGCAGCCTAATGCGCCGAGTGACTCCAAGAAAGTCTACTGAAGGCTGTAATCCTTAGAGTCTTCACCGATGGAGATGGATTAAATACGAATCTTTAATGTTTTCGGAACGTCAGAGGAATCCTTTATTTCGGAGGAATTCTTCCTCGCGTATTTTGAATACATTAAAATACCTAAATTTGTGGATGCTTAATTCATGAATCTCTGTTCACACTAGTGGGTCAGATTAGGCGAAATCATTTTAATGACTGTTGCTCTCAAAGGCTAAATGACCTGACCTCACGGGTTTCTCCGCTTTGAAAGGACTGGAACGACCCTGATTATCGAATAAATTCACCTCAAAGAGCTAAAAGATCTGTTCCTAACACCTAAATCATGCAAATATGAATTTGCTTCTAAATTCAGTGTGTAACTGTACTGAAGGCTACGACAGACTGAGGTATATAGCCAGGTGAGGGGGGGCGGGTGTTGGGGGGGAGGCATGAAAACGGCGTTTTTATTACGCGATAAATTATATATTGCGCTCATAGGCTGGACAGGGAGACTAACTCTGGACAGAGACGGGGTCTTGTGTATATTTCCATTTTACTGAATGGTTCATCTTGATGCTTGAATTACTGCAACTCCTGCACTGCCTGGTCTGTGTTCTGTTTCCAACATGTCTTTTTGTAGAAGTTGAGCAAATGACTGCAAAGTTTGTTTATAAAAAGCAAACTATGCATGCATTGTAAAAAAAACTCATACATTATTATATATATATATATATATATATATATATATATATATATATATATATATATATAAAATGTGTAGGTGTGTGTTTGTCCTTGTGTGCGTGCGTACGTGGGATTAACATCATTCTCGCCCACCAAGCAAGCAAACATCTTTTCTATTCTTAGGTGAAAACGGGAGTAAGGTAAGGTACAAACTTATGCCTTTGTTAACTAAAGCCCTGAATTATCTACCCCGATTTTTTTGCCATGCCCCAAGGCCAGGTTAGATGAGGTTACGTCTCCTTATCAGTGAACTTTTGGGTATGGGAAACACAATGATATTATTTACAATTAAATTCTATGGTTAGTTTTTAAAATATGGCGTCCCACTTTTTTCAGGAAAGGTCTCAGTACTCTTTTGCTTCTCGGGAAAATGCTACCTAGAGGGTCCACTGTGGAGGTAGTAACAAGTGCGGCTACCCCATCCGAAATAATTGTTAACGAACTGTAGCCTACATTCTATAGAGCCAGCCATTCAGAAGTGTAAGATGTATACATAATACTACATCATCATACATACATATATATATATATATATATATCTAATACATATATATTATAGATATATATATATATATATCGAACTACAAATGTCCCAGTAATATCTAATTCGCTCTACCTCGGAATTAATATATTTTCATATATGTTTAACCGAGGGGGAATTATTTAAGCGATATAGAATTTGGCGATCGACAGACGCGAACCACCGACCTCTACAATTCCAGGACTGGCAGTGATAGACTTATATATATCACACACACACACACACACACACACACACACACACACATATATATATATATATATATATTATATATATATATATATATATATATATATAATTTGTCGTATAGCTCAGTAGTCAACTACGTTACCTGACTAGCGAGAGATCAAAGTTTGATCCCATCGGGGGCAACGCTGTACAGCCTGTTTCCTGAACATGTAGCGAAATTATATCACAAAGGCATAACAGAGTTTTCCGGAACGGGCACTCTTTGTTCTCCTCCTGCGTAGGACAGGCTCTCAGTTTATGAGAAGTTTCAGGAAAGAAACAATTACAGAACTGATGACAGACACACACATAATATATATATATATATATATACTATATATATATATATATATATATATATTATACTATATATATATATATATATATAACGCTGACGTCCCCTGCATTGCACAGTATAAAATCAAAGGCATAAAACACACCCAAACCGTAGAATACAACCAAATGATAGAACATAAACGGATATTCATTTTTCCCAACCTTCTGTTACACAGAATATGGAATCAAATCTATCAGTAGTGTAACATCAAAGAATCTTTATTTATAGGTTTATAATATAATAATTGCAGAATACAAATTAAAATGTAAACTCTTTCACATATTCACTATAATACCACTTTAACCCGAAACTTGATTGTAAACAACATATTTAGTTTCTACATCAGGAGCAAGAATAAATAAATCCATGGATGAACACACCCATGAGCAAGGAACATAAAGCTGCCCATGATGAGAAACATGACGACCTCAAATCCACTCCTCAGTACTTAATTCTGTCTCTGTGCCTTGTTGATCGTGATCGAGAACTCAAGTCTCACTGGAAATTGCAATATCCTAAAGGTAGAAGGGAGATCCGTCAGAATGAGTGAAATCTGTAGGATAATAGCTGCTTCACTCTTTCCTTCTTCTGTTACATTGCCCAACATTTTTTGACATTTTGTATTTCACCCCTTCTCAACCGCCCTTACTATCAGATGTTTGCTTTTAATAAGTCTCAGTTCTTGAAAAAAGTGTCTATCATAAATTAGGGGGACACTAGAAAGGTAGAAAGGTAGTTTAGGTACCGTTGGTATTTTAAACCTTTTTCAGGAATTGAGACTTATTATACGCAAAGATCTATCGGCAGTCGATTTAAAACTAATTCCATGTAATCCAATGACCATTAAGTTTTTGCTTAAATATAAAGAGAGTCTGCTTCCTTTGATGACCTCGAGAGTCATATATTTGTTTAATTACCCGAGATGTGATCTGGGGAAGTACGTGTGCTCCATTCAGAGGTTGTTGAAGGTAAGAGTGGATTCTCATCGTGGAGATAGCTAATGTACGGGTGTCAAACCATCAAGCCCCTAATTTTCCTGTATTAGAGAGCATGGGAAAAATGCAAATACAATATTAATTACAAGGATTTCAAAATAATAGGCAAAGCTCCAATGAACAATTGTCAATACTCAAATCTCTTTTTATTAAACAACTGGTTCCCCAATTAAATACTCAGTCCACGTCAACTCCTCTTAACGGACCCTGGCAGTCACTCAGCTGTTGCCTTCAACACTGCCTGGTATTCACCGTTCCCTTCTCTTGTACCTCCCTTTGCATTTCTTCATGTTAAGAAATAACTTTTATCATGCTTTAATTAATATGAGTCTATTTTCAATTCTGTTGTTCTTTTTAATTTGTAGCTTCGAAAAGGGAACGCATGGTCCTGAACGGCAGCATAATAAATCATATTAAAAGAATTTTGGGATTCTCTTTCCTCCGATGATGTTTATCTGGTTTCAAGTAACCGCCTTCAACTTTAGTATATATAATACGTACTACATACATACACACACACACACACACACACCACCACACACACAACAACACACACATTATATAATATGGATATATATATATATATATATAATATATATATATATAGAATAGAGATTGAGGGAGAGAGAGAGAGAAGAAGGGGACGAGAGAGAGAGAGCGAAAGAGTACTCATTTCATGAGTGGCTTAAAGACAGGCATAATAATAATAGGAGAGATGTTGTAAAGAGGACAAACGCTTTAATTTGCATATCAAAGATCTTGCATAATCCTATCGTATCAATCAAGATATATAATGTGCTGCGAATTCCTGAGGCGAAGAGTTTCTTTCCTTCTTTATCGTGTAATTTCTTTTCGTTTATCATCGTTCGGCGACGTTTGTCCCTTACAATGAAAAGGGTACGAGAGACTTGCGTATAACATTTGAAAATAACATTTTCCTCACAATCGGTATAATATTTGCAAATGACATCAAGGGCAGGGGTTTCCTTTACTCAATATATCTTTATTTGGATTCTATTTCAGTTTTCATGGACTGTTGTTTTATGTATGCAATGAACCCCTATGAGAGGTTTCTCTCACGCATATGATGTTATCGTAACTAAATATGTATTTTTGTATTCTGGAGTAAAGTTCAAGAAACCGTCTTGCGGATACAATATTTCTCCTTAGTAAACCCTGTGAAATTTAAAATTTTTGTTGTTGTTAGAAATTATGCTAATGAGACAACCTACTATTGAGAAAAGAATGCATTTACAGATTTTGTTGTCATTAACACGATAACGGATGAATTAATAATCCTTGTATGTAAATGCACAATATTTTATGCTTTGAAAAATATCCTTGAAAGGGAATCTCTGGACATACGATCTCGACGCCATCTGTGTGGAAATAGACAACCTCCTAAATTGTTTCGACTTTCTCTAATGGTTTCGCTCTGTCTAACCACTTATTGTCTGCCAAATATACGATTGAACATTTTGAGTAATTTCTTTATAGTTTCAGTAACTCCTGTTAATTTCAACCTCCTTTGCTGAGTTCGACAACTCCGATTAGTGTCGACCTCTTCTGTAGTTTCGAATCCTTTTAATGTTTTGGTCTCTTAACAGACTTAAGATTTCCTGACAATTTTAATTTCTATAATAGTTCCAGTCACTTGCAATAGCTTCCGTCTCTCGTGATATTATCATCTCTCCTGAGACATTCGATGCTCTGGGAACTTTGGTCTTTCGTGAGATTTGTCATCTCTATTGATTGTTTTTCATCCCTTCTGATTGTAGCATTTTGCATAACAATTCCTACTTATCTCCTTTAATATTTTAAGTCTCTCCCAACAGAGAGAGAGAGAGAGAGAGAGAGAGAGAGAGAGAGCTAAACAGACGAAGTGAGGAACGATTGGATTGATTGATTTATGGCTTCTAGAACAGTAATAGAATGAATTAGGAAACTAAAATAAATAAGGTTTTTATATATACATACATACATATATATATATATATATATATATATATATATATATATATATATATATATATATATATATACGTGTATACGACTGTGATTCATAAACATACATAGTGCTACAAATGTCCTTTACTATCCAATTCGCTCTACCTCGGAATTAATATATTTTTTTTATATATATTAACTGAAGGGGAATTTTTTAGCTGATAATAATTTCTTCCTCTCGTGGGTTTGAACCTGCGCTCAGCAGACTGAGGAGAAATCAGGAACCCAGTGATATTATCGACTCGGCCAACAAGTCAGGTATGAGTTGATACTGATTCCGACGATACACATGAGTCATGGTGATGTGATAAATATTCATAAATGGGTTCAGGCGGCAAACGTTCGATATCTATTCTAATTACAAATACCTGTGTTCGACAGTGATTTGTAAGGTCGGAATAGGTATCAACTTATACCTCAATTGTTGGCCGAGTCGATGATGTCACTGGAGTCCTGATTTCTCCTCAGCCCTCTGGGCACTGGTTCGAACCCACTAGAGGACGAAATTATTATCAACTAAAAAAATTAGCAACGTTCGGATATGCTCTGTCCACACCATCAGGCTGAAAGAGACGAAAAAATATAGAATAATAAACAATCATAATATAAAACTTCTGAACAACCTTAATTTTCATACATATAGCTATGTTAGATATACGAAGATAACAGTACATAAGAGTTAAGAGATATGACAAAGATCATATCTGATGCCTCTTACATGCTATTATCTTTACTTATCTAATATATCTATATTTGAGCCTTGTCATACCTCATGTCTCTTATATGCTACTATCTTCGCAAATATAATATATGTATGAAAATTACAAGTGTTTAGAATTGTATATTACTATGATTGTTTATTTTATATTTGCTCGCATACCCAAAACATACTGTATATATATATATGATCTAGATTTTGTTGACAAGACCCGTCTCCCTATATAGCTGCTCTAAACTACAATCCTCCCCAATAATCGTTGCGGAGATAAAATGTCCATCTCTGCCAAGCCCCCAAGAGAGAAATCTAGGTCTTAGACTCCAAGACTGGGGCATTCGACCAGCACAATACAGTCATCGCAGAATGGAGGATTTTTGCCTGACATCAAGAACCTATGAGGGAGTCTTGTATATCCAATCCTTAGCCTTCACAATATCGTTTATTATCTCTTTGGCATATAAAGGTATGACCAAGGAAACACTGATGACATAGTACTGTGTATGTTGCAATATTTTCCCAAAGGGACTGCCAAAGCTTTTCCATTTTCTGATTTTCTAGACTCTAGAGGATATACATCCTGATATGCTAGTAGACACCTGGGCTCTGGGAAGGTGACTACTGACTTACGAAGTTGATCAGCTTGCTCGTTCCCAACCACCCCAACATGGGAAGCCACCCGGCAAAAATTTATTCCTTTGGCTTTTTTTCCCACTAAAAGTAGGCATTCCACTTCTTTCTACATCAGGGAAGACCACTCCAAAGCTGACTCCAGTATCTGAGGAGTTATCGTGTGAAAGCAATGATCTAAAAATACTGATTTCATTGTCTCAGGATTTTTCTGCTTTAGTTGAATTAAAATATCTACAAAATTTTACCTCTGTAAGGTTCCAGGGGTTAACTGAATACCTATTTGGTAAAATCACTGGTTGGGGATGCTTGGGGCGATTTTTATAGAATTTCTGATATAAATGCTGGTTAAGGATTTATGGAGCCTCTGAAATCTGTACAAGCTCCTAACCAGAATATGTTGGTAATGAAGATCCAGAGGCATCTCACCAGAGTCTACGAGCAAGCTCTCAGTGGGAGATGACTTAAATGCTCGTGTAGCTAATCTTACTCCTCCATGATGAATTGAACTCAGTATTTCAAGGCTATTAGGCAGAGGTGTACAATTCACACCCATAAATCAATTTTAACAAGACCAAAGCTTTGTATAGTCTTAATATCTGAGTTCAGTCTGCACCCCACGATGTGTGGGACAGAAATTTCACTACAGTGATTCCATTCAAGCATTTTGTCCTGATACATTTCAGATGTGGGATCCAAGTCAGCTTGCTATAAAAATCAACCCAAGAAACATTGTTTCACCAAAACATGGAATTTTCGGCCCATGTATGAACAGATCTGGCTCAAAATGGAGTCCTCTTATACAGCAAAAGTGCTTAGTTACCGTGCTACTTGCTGCAAATCTAAAACCATTCATCTCAGTCCACTTTACTATATTACCAGCACAGCTGAAGGTGGCATTCAGCCACTGCCATCGACAAAGAGAGAATAAACTACGTCTTGGGGAATTATTTTGGATACTCCAATTGATTGATAAGGTGAAGAAGGTTATGTTTAGAACACTTCCTTGTGACTCTCCTTCTTCTCTTTTGAATACATCTGGCATTGTTGCTCCAGCCTGAAACTGAAATAACCTACTCTTTAAAAAAGCCTTGATGAAAAGAGGGAAATTGCCATGTTGCATCATAAGCCTTCTCAAGATCAAATAAAAGTGATGTGATGTCGTTTATTAGCAAATCCTCCACATATTGAAGATTCCATTCGAACCAACGCCTCATTCATGAAGTGCTTAATTCGAAAATCAAACTGAACAGGCGACAGATATTCACCAATCTCCAAGTATCACATCAAACGAGTATTCACAATTATTTTCCATGATCTTTAACAGATATGATGCCAGTGCAATGGGGCGATAGTTCTCTGTCTTTAAAGGGTCTTTCGTTCATTTCACAAATGGCAGTAATTTTAACATCTCCCATAGCTTAGATATGGTTATCATGCTTAATATGAAGAATCTAGTATTTTCATGGTATCTTTAATCATTGAATATATTACATCATCCAGTCCAGGAGATGATTCACTACACTTACTCAATGCTGATTCAAATTCCCAAATAATAAAAGGTACATTGTATTATTCATTCCTTAATGTATTAAAACAAATTTCTAACTGTTCCATTACCATTCTTTGAGCAGAATAGGGTCTGTGATCAGTTTTCTTTGCAACATCTGCAACATTATTAGCAAACTCATTTGCAAGTAACTGAGGATCTGCTACTTCACAACCATTGATCTTGATAAATTTGCCTGCTATTTTTGTATTTCTTCCAAACTAACGTCAGAGATGTTTTTTGAATTTAATGATGATATGAAAATTGTCCACTTCCTTTCGTGACCTTTTAATTTACAAGAGGAAATGGGCTCTTGCTTTTCAATATTCTATATCTATATGGTAATACTCACATTTTTGTCTGCTGTTTCTGGTGAAAGCCGACTTCATAGTTCCATGACTTTCCTGGCATTTGCATGTCCACCAGGGTTACAATGTAATGTCACTAGAAGGTTTCCTAATCTTTTCCAAACTTAAAATGGTATTATCAATAGGGCCCAGGGGTACTCGATTCTTTATTGCTACTACCCATAAAGATTGAATAACAATAGAAAATATTAAGTAAACCAGAAAATATTAAAAAGATTTCATCAGCCTTTCATGGAGTTTATTATTTCACCAATGGCACCAGTAGGAGTCGACTTCCAAATGTCCGCCCCCAGGGATGGCACAACATAATTAGGGTGGCCCAAGCATAAGCCAAAACCACTTGTTGGGACTTAGAATATTACACGACTACAATCATCCCCACCTAAATCACAATATGGGCAAACCGAACAAAATGCAGAGTCCTATTCCCAGAACCAGACCAGCCTAAGAATCCATGGCCCAGCCCTGCAGAATAGTTCCGCCCTTGAGGCATATCCCTCAGGCCCAAACATTATAGGGTAGTTGGTCATCCTAACACAGTTCCCACTATTAGTTTCAGATATAAACCCAGACCCAGCTAACATATCTTTGCCCATTTATCAGGTCCAATAAATTTTACCAAAATTGGAAAATTCCACAAAAACGAAGCCACGAATCTTAGAAAAAATTCCAGGTTTAAGTGCCCCTCGCCATGTCAAGGTGGTCCCACATCGAGGGTGAGTGAGAACGAACATAAGAACAAATCCAATCAGATGTACACAGCTTTATCTTCAAAAGCTTACAGTACATTAATGCAAAGAGAAATGCACGAACTCTAACAAGACATTGAAAGCATACGTGTTAAAAGCCTTCAGTATTAGTGTCCTACTAAAAACCATCCAAGGAGCTGTTTCTGCGTAGGAAGTAAAAAAAAAACAATGACAATTTAAAACGTTGAAAATATTGACGCAGCGTTTAAAAAGTCATGTATGTAAGTACTCATCTTTGTGTGAGAAGGTAAACAACAAATGCCATCCAATTTATGAAAAGAGATTTATGAAAAAAAAAAAAAAATCCAGGAAGAAGTTTAATTCTCAACATTTGCAAAGTTGGTCGTCAATTCCAATTTACGTCTGATGCCGCACGATAAAGTTTGGATGATCTCACGGTCCCCGAGATGATGATCTCTGTGATGCTGTGATATCTGGCGACCAGGCTGAGATTATCTAATGAGCCAATTAAGTTGCAAACATCGGCTGCAATTGGAGTCGACCAGTGATGATGCTGATAATGAAGGCGATCAGGGTGTCTCTTCCCGGGGGATTAGAAGAAGGATGCTGGATGGAGAGAGAGAGAGAGAAAGAGAGAGAGAGAGAGAGAGAGAGAGAGAGAGAGAGAGAGAGAGAGAGAGAGAGAGAGAGATGTGCTATTAGAAGGAGAAAGAGACATCGAGGAGATTGGAGTGGGAAGGTAAAGTGAGATCTAAGAGAGTTAGGCAGGTAAAAAGAGGAACAGGAGTAGTACTGAGAGAGAGAGAGAGAGAGAGAGAGAGAGAGAGAGAGAGAGAGAGAGAGAGAGGCCTGGGGAAGAAGGAGGATTTTGGGAAGGTAAAGCGAGGTTTTAGAGAGAGAATGAGATGTATTTTTCAATTACCCAGTATACATAGTAAAAACTAAAAATCATCCTTAGATTTTGTCATTCAAATAACTTTGGATGACAAAACAGTGTATTTCGCTACTCTTATTTATGTCTCCCTTTTCTCTATTTTTTGCTTCTCTTATTTCTGTTTCTCTTTTCTCTATCTTATATTCACAAAACTCTCTAATTCCATTTCCCTTACTTTCTCTCTCTCTCTCTCTCTCTCTGACCTACTGAGAAGGCGAAGGGAAAAAGGCCAGTTGCCCAAGGACTATTTGGACAATGTGAAATGATAGAGACAAGAAAAACAGAGCGACACTAAACAAAAGGAATGCATATCTGTGTACCGGACGCAGTAGTGATTTGAGGAGGCGCTCTAAATTGCCACTGAGCCTCTGTTAATTGAAGCTCTGAAGTATGTAGCTGTATGTAGCTGGTGTTTAGTACACTATACTACTGTGCATTTCAGGGCCGTGTCTAATTGATGTTCGTCGATAAAACCTCACCAAAACATTGGATATGGATCGTATTTTGGAAATAGCTATTTGAAGCCACAGCCTAATTGGCAAAAATATGCAGTGATGTCAAATTTTGATAATTAACGCACTTATCAGAGTAAATCAAAGACATTTAAAGGGAAACTTGGCTAAATCTAGCAGGCTCTTACATAGAGGCTAGTATAACGTCATTACTAAAGACCCTCCCACTCATTGATACTGCAGTGACGTACCTTACTATAATACCCCGCCCATATACTTTATGAATGAAGACTCAGATGTTGGTAGTTGTAGTAACAATAGCATATGGAATTCTTATATTGTTTCACACATTCAAACTCCCAAGTAGAGTACAATTAGGGAATGGGCATTAAATGAGAATATTAATTTTGTAATACAGTTCCATGGCTCAATCCATATTTCTGTTGATTTGAAATATGCACCAAGTCTTACACACACTAAGTGAAAACCATCGTTACCCTGGAGTTTCAAGGATACGTAAAGCATCGTTCTGATACCCGCGAAATTTGCCAAACGGTCTTAGGCTCTATGTGGATAAAGACCAGTATTTAGCCAATGAATAAAAATGCATTATTTAACATACTTTGTTTTTCTATGCACACGGCCTCATAAAGTATTGATAAAGATATAAATCATAATGATAAAAATGACATTAATATTCATTAGTTATTATCATTCATTATTCTTGTTATTAATATTATAATCAACTTCATTATTGTTATTATTCATACTTCGACATCAGGGAGGAGGATGATAGAGCATACATCAATACATATGCCGTATACATACACATATAGACAGATATGGTACATACATAAATGCACATGCACATAATACATAAATGAAATTTAAGATATATATACACACACACACCCATATATATATATTAATATATAATATAATAAAATGAGGTCAGTAGAGTAAGCGAGTTGTTAAAAATGGTCGTTGCAGCTAATCAGTGAGATAGTTTATTAGTCAAGCAAATTCGGCTATTGTTTATTCTTGGTCTGACAGGTTAGAAACACCTTGATATAAACAAAATATTTGTATATCTCTCTTTTACATACTCATCATTCTGGTATAATCCCTTTTAAGGTCACCATTGTCCTCTTGTCTAAATCGTTTGGTGTTTGTGTATTGCCTTATTAAACACTTACCCGTTAATAATTAGCATATGACGCATAGGATTCTTTCTTTGTTGTATACTGCAAAAAACACGCAACACGAAAGCAGTCCTGAAGCCACAAGGACAATTTGCTAGGCTTGCCATAGGTGAAGCAGCAGTCACGTATTATAACCTGGCTTTGACCAATGACAATCTGCTGCCCTCGCCTTGTTGTCGGCGGTGTTGACTATTATGCAAGGTTACCAGGCACATACATCTGGGCAAAATATCGTACCAACCACCTCTAAATGATCGTATTTTCGTTACAATATGATTGTATTTCACCAATTCCAAAAGTCTTGTATAACTGATAGCCAAAAGGTAAATAGAAATTGCGTTGTAACTGCTATGTATTCCTATAGTCAACATAAAACTGTACAATGAAAATAGTGATATTGCCATTTCTATATTTACCAAATTCCCTGGCAATGATGTTGTTATGTGTATATATACCAAATTCTTATTCATTACCATGGTATCACCAATGGAAACCGTAATATTATCGTCATTCTCAACAGTGATTTGCCTAGCCTTTCCTTTAATACTTATTCTAAAAGAGGGCTAAATATTTGTGATTCACACTACTGGGAACCTGCTATTATGTCTGATGTCATAATTTACGTCATAACTAGCCTCTCTCTTGGTACTTACTAAATTTAGCTACGTTCCCCTTAAATTTCTTTGATTTACTCTGATAAGTGCCTTAATTGTCCACATTAGACATCATCACTGCATATTAGTAGCTATTTCCAAAATACGATCCATATTCGATACTTTGGTGAGATTTTATCGACGCAAATCGATTAGACACGGACCTGAAATGCACAGTAGGTGCAATAGGACATGGGACTAGCAGCCTAACTCCAATACAGTTGTTGAAAACCGCTAGTAAGCTAGGGTGAAAACGGGTCACGGTTAGATTTTACATACAATATAATAATTATATATATATGTATGTATATATATATATATATATATATATATATATGTATATATAAGCGAATACCACAGTAAATTGACTGGTAGAAGTTCAGCATCAAGCACTTTCAGTTTTTATTTTTTTTTGTGCCCCTAAGATGCGTGAATAAACACTTGGTTCTGAACTTCTGCCCATCATTTTCCTGTGGTATTCTCTTATATAATGAATTCACGTGCATCTACTGTAATTTTTCAAAACACACATTCATATATAATATATTATATATATATATATTTATATATATTTTAATATATATGTTAAAAAAAAAAAAATATATATATATTTACATATATATAAATTGTAAATGTATTATATATATATAAATATATATATATATTATAAATATAAATGTATTATAATATATATTATATGTATCTATATATATACATATATATATATATATATATATATATATTATAGATATATATATATATATATATATATACATATACATATGAATAACTTGATCACGAAGTATATAAAACGTGATGCTATGTATTAATAAAGGTTTTTGCCACTCGCTTTTCATTTTTTTCCTTCGTGGAAAAAACCTTTATTTATACATATATATATATATATATATATATATATATATATATATATATATATCTATATACAAATTCTTATATAATGCCTTTGTGAAATGTAAATTCCCTTCAGTACTATTATGTTATTGTAAAAATGTATGTTTTCTGTTCAGATTCCATAATGAGATCAACTTAGAATTAATGTTAAAAATAACGCAGCATGTAAGAAGAGAGATCCCTGTTCAAAAGCAAGATGTTAGTAATTAAAAGTCCCCGAACTCTTCGTCTTGTTTCCTGAAATTTTTCATCGCCTTAAAGATAAAGGCGGCCCAGTCTTTCTCTTCTTTTTTGCATTTCAGTCATATGATTTAGCCACGTGGTATGGTACTGAACTTGTATAATTGCCTTGTCTTGCCAGTATTTCGTAGTTAGGCTACATCAACCATTCTTGTCCAGAACGTACATGAGTCGATTGCGTCATGTTTCGTCACAAAGCGTCAAGATTGCTCTGTGAACAGAACTTTTGTATAGTATCTCATAACGTCATCTCGGAAGTGACGTCACTTGTTTCTATAGTCATTTATAGTCATATCTTTCATTTTAAGAGATTTTTGTTGTCTGAAATCATGTACCGTTAATGATTATTAATAATCATAATCTCACTTTCTCTCCCTCTCTTTTGAAAGGGAATTTATCAATACTAGCTGACCATCCTGGCGCTGCCCGGGAAAACTCTGAATGTCAATTGACAGTCTTTCTCTCTCTCTCTCTCTCTCTCTCTCTCTCTCTCTCTCTCTCTCCTCCTACACGCTCTCTCTCTCTCTCTCTCTCTCTCTCTCTCTCTCTCTCTCTCTCTCTCTCTCTCTCTCTCCTGTTAAGATTATTGCTTCAGTTACATTGCCCAGCATTTTTGACATTTTATATTTCACCACTTCTCACTGCTATTCTTATTGGGGCTGAATTTGGACTTGAAGGGCACTGGGAGTATCTGTGTTCATCTTGGCAATATCAAAAACTATGGATTAGACACTATTATACATCATTTTTGACATTCCCATCAGGGCTGAACTTGGACTTAATGTGCATCAGGAGTGTCACTATACATCTCAGCAACTTCGAAAGCTATGGATTAGACACTAATATCTGTAGCTTTTGGTTATTTTTACATTTCATCCCCTTCCCATACCTTTTCACCCACCACCTCCCAGTTGGGGCTGAACTTGGACTTGAAGGGCATCAGGAGTGTCACTATTCATTTTAGCAAGCTCAAAAACTAGTGGCTAGACACTAATATCTGTCTTTTCTGTTATCTTTATTTTCACCCCTATCTCATCCCTTTGGTGCCAGTGATGTCTTACCCCCACAGTATTCTTTCCTCGATGCTAAGTTATATGTATACAAAATTTGGTTGAAATTACTCAATGCATGTTAAAGTTTATGTAGGCGATACACATACACACAAACATACACATCCATTTTTATATATAGGAGATATAATTTTTTGAATACCTCAAAAATCCTATTCTGACCATATCAGTGTACATATATATAATATATATATATATATATATATATATATATATATATACACATATAAATAATGTGTGTGTATGTTTGTAGTATATATATATATATATATATATATATATTATATATATATATATATATATTTATTCAATAACATACTGAATATCCAAAGATTTCCCGATTTTTATACACTCAGCCTTCAAGAAAACTAAATTTCGCAGAGGCAACAAACAGAGCAACTCCGAAATATCTCAGTCATCGAAAGTTCCTCGTGGCATTCCGATGAGGAAGTTACCAAAATTGGAAGAGAATGACGTCACAAGTCCCAGAATGTTAAGGTGAATTGATTAGTCGCGACTGGCGACCATTAAATGAGTTGCTCTTTACCTGGAAATTGAGTGAGAGGGAAACTGATCAACGAGAGGTTTGAAAATAGAGTATGCGTCATGTTTCGCCTGTTATAATTGTTTTGTGCAACATTATAAAAACATTTTCATCGAAAAGCCAGAAAGGCTAACGACTTTCAAAACGAGCGGTCTCAAAATAGAATTCCCACAGGCGAAAGAAGCAGACGGAAAAAAGGAAAATAATCAAGTATTGAACAAATAAAATCACGGTGTGGTGCATGAAACTTGAAGGAGACAAGATCTTTTGACTCGAAAGCAAATAGAAGGAATAAAAAAGTTGTTTTCTTTATTAAACACTGATCACCTCCAGAGATGTCGGGAGCATCTACAATACACTGCAAGCACGTCCAGTACAGATATAACAACAAGCTACTTACAAGAGGCAGAGAAATCCAATGGTACAGGGTATATATAATGAAAGGTTCCAGTGATTAACTTTTTTAAAATCAAAATGTCAATAGTCTTTAAGTTCTATGCAAAATAAGCATTAGTATCATTATGAAGAATTTCAAAATAAATCCACTAGTTCTAGCGAGAGTGAATAATGAATGAATACGTAGCATGTGGGTAGTACTATCCATAATGATGGGGGAGCTTAAAGGACGAAATTTTTTGTTTTATGCACTATTCCTCAAACTTCTGGTTTTACTATGAAAATGACAATTCGTCACTGAGATTCTGACTTGAACGACTTACTGTTATTTTTGTTATGATGTATTTTTCTCATAAGACTCCTCTCTACTTACAGGTGAATGTTCATTACCTGGCTTTGGCCTGCCTTCAGTGGGCGTAGCTACTCCATCACCCAGTCACGCCCATTTGGATTATAACGACAATGTGACGCCCACTTCCATGTCTACCCACCTGTCGGAAAGCCCCGCAGGACATTACAGTCCTCACGGGGGCATCATGGGCAGCTCTTACCATAGCAGTGCCATGGCAGGTCAGCTTGAGTGTCCCATCGGGTCAGGGCCTCTGAGATCCATCCACCATGGCACTGGGCATGGCGGGGGCATCATGTACGGAGGCGTTTCCCCTTCCCCACTGCTGTCCCAGCTTGGGCACCACCACCCTCACCCTCATCACCACCACCAGCACCACCATCCTAGGGGCCCGGAGCCCTATCCTGCAGGAGGTGGTGGAGGGGGTGCGGAGTGCTAGCGGGAGGTGGACGGTGGGATCCAGGATGCGGAGGACCCCGTGGGGCGAGTGAAAAGGCCCGCAGAGAGCACCGCATCCGGAGGCCCATGAACGCCTTCATGGTGTGGGCCAAGAGGGAAAGGAAGAAGCTGGCTGACGAAAACCCCGACCTCCACAACGCCGATCTTTCCAAGATGCTCGGTGAGTACCTCCTCCTTCCCGGTTGTGACCTCGTCTGCACTCTCTCGTGACACAGAATTCCCAGTGATTCCTTTTTCATATATAACTTCGTCTCGTGCAAAAATGCTGCTCATTCATGTTATAACTCTTCTTTCCACACGATGTATTATTAGCTGTTTTCTTGATTAATATTCTTCCCTGGGTGTGGCTCTTGCTCCACCAGCAGACCGACGAAGTAGTACTTGACCCCGAAGAAAATGGTCGAACCATTTCTTGAATAAATAAGAGATAAGGCTATTGACAAAACTTACAGAAATACCAACACACACACACACAGAGGTGGATAGATAGATAGATAGATAAATAGATAGATAGGTTATTTCCGTAAGTAGGTATTGCCATAGTCCTTTCTCCTCCTCATGAAGTACTACTTCGGCCGGTCTGCTGGTGGAGCAAGAGCCCGGCATTTGGATAAAAAGTGAATTCAATGGAAACGGTATAAATTCACACTTCATTACTTAATTATCAATAAAAAAAATAATAAATTACTGCTCACAAATAGATAAGCCCGGTCTTCTAAACGAAATGGTAGGAGGGCTTTCAGATGCATAAAAGGATTATGATGATGATGATGATGGCTTCTGTATGGTCTTAGAGATCGAGACCTAAATCAAGGAACATAAACTCCACATATATAAACATCACCAACTGCAGCAGCAGTCATCCCACATTTATATCATCAGCATAATGATTATAATGAAAATAATAAACAAAAGAAGTTGATGACATTTATAATAATACCATATAAAAGATATCAACATTAAAAAGGTCATATCTTCAGTTGAAGTCAATAACTCCATAAAGCTTTTCCAGACTCGCTACACAGCGAGAGCGAGGCACTCGTGATATCCCCGACACTGTTTTCATTTTCTTGTTTTCTTGTCTTTCTTTTGCAAAACCTGCGTTTCACAATGTCTCCTAATTGCCACCCCGCTCTTGATCACTTCCTTGTGAGCGGCTTAGAGGGAGGCCGGGCGATCCAAAGGTCAGAAGCTGACCTTTTCCCACCTGGGAAGACGTGAGGTCAGGTAGCACTGACCAGCAGAGGCACGGAGCGTGACCAATGTGGTCTCCCGATAGATACTCCACATAAGAAGAAAACATCATCGCTTACAAAAATGGCAAAGGGAGTCGTGATAATGAGAGAGAAAGAGAGAGAGAGAGAAGAGAGAGAGAGAGAGAGAGAGAGAGAGAAACTTAGTAAAAGTTGGAGAATCGGAAGTTTAGTTTTTTCTTCATTCAAGCTTAATTTGCCTAAAAGAGCAGAGTAATAAATGAGAGAGAGAGAGAGAGAGAGAGAGAGAGAGAGAGAGAGAGAGAGAGAGAGAGAGAGAGAAATATCATCGTTACAAGAAATTCTGTAAGATGAATGGCAGTCTTGTGACTTCTTATTTCTCTTTCATAAGACAAAAAAATCTGTTGAAAATTTTTTCCTTAACCTGAATCGGAAACCCGAAAAGATTTCGTGCATAAGAACTCGAACAATAAATCTGGTGTTCGAAATGGTTAATAAAAATCTGATGACCTTTGAGACAGGAAGAAAGCAGCATGAAATAGTGGCACTTTACACGATAAATTTTGAAATAAAAATGAGTTTGATAAAACATGATAAAAGATATAAATTTCATGGAAATAAAAATATAACTAATTGTTTAATCGCTTTAGAAATAAACGAATTGATTAAAAAATTAAGAATTAATAACAATCGAATAAAATTTTTGGAATGTTAATTAGGCAAAATTAATAAGTAAATATAATTTACAGTAATTCTGAATATGTAAATAATGAAATTTATCAAAATAATTACTAAATTATAAACAATATAATCAATTGATACTTCAAGATGCGTGAATAGATTTAATAAAACTGTAGTGAAATTTAGTATTAAAATTATAAATCTAACCAATCTAAGGAGACTTAGACTAATTTTATACGATTAAAATTGAAATTGTGGCTTAATTTAATGAAATGAGTATCTATATATATATTATATATATATAGATATATATATAAACATGTGTGTGTGTGGTGTGTAATATATATATATATATATATATATATATATATATATATATATATATATATATATATATATATCCTTAGTCAGTTCAAGCAAATTTAATTAAGTTACAGAAATGAAAAAATACCTTATTCTCTGAAAATTTAAATCCTTTAATGAATAAGAAAATCGATTTAGAATCAGTGACAGTTTTACACAACTCTGCTCTTGTCCGAAAAGCTCCGCTAACGGCGAAACATTCCAGTCCAATGTCAACGTTATGGAAATGTTTCCAGAGGTCATCTGACACAAGGCCAAACACTAGCTATGGCTTCAAATTGTGTATTCTGACATAAATTGTGTATTCTGAGTACAGTATGTGAAAATAATTTCATAGGAGATGGAAAAGGCCCATTAAGCGTGCGAATAAATGTTGAATGAAAGCGTAAAACAACTGGAAGACGAACTTCATATTTAAGGACTCCAGTCAATGCAAGATCAAAATACGAAGCAACAAACCAAGGAGGAAGAGCAAAGTCGTATCTCCTGTGTATAGATGACAGAAGTTGTCATGGAGGAACGCACGCACTTCCACTCCTATATACGCATTCACACACACATGCACGCATGAAAACATGCATTATTTTGATATAAGTTTATATCTACCTTCCTATCTGCTTATCTATCTATATTTTTGCAGTTTACTCAATAAATCCTCAAGAAAATCTTTATGACACACACACGCACTTAGTAATTAATATACACGAATTCACACAACACGCAATAGTATATATATATATATATATATATATATATATATATATATATATACATATATATTTGTAATATGTATCTATGTATGTATAATGTGCATGTTTCACATCCAACATGAAAACAAGAGACACTGTTAACACAGCACATTTCAAAGAGAATAACATAGAAGAGAAAAACCCGACTAAGCCTAAAAAAGGCGGCGGACGCGATCCACAAGAGAAGCAGCGTCGTCGCAGCAGAGTCTTCGAATCCCACATCCTGGAAGTATAAACACGGAGTAACAATCCTCTTCGATTCCTTATCGGTCGGGGTTAATATAACTCATCGTCTGAAAATCTCTCCTCGACAGGAAACACATGGAAACCCACTTAGGGAAAGACAAAATGATGACGTTTATATGGCAATACTGCAAGAGGGCGGGGGAGAGTGGTTGGGTGGCAGCGGGCCAGTGGTGGAGGGTGGAGGAAGGGGCCAGTGGAGATGCCAAGTATCATTGATGTTGATGGAAAAAGGCGTAATTGATAATTAATGCCCCGATGGAATTTCGGTGTGGAAGTATTCCACTTTGAATACATTCAAGTACATACCTAATAGTCAAGCTCTAATTACCGCGCGAGCGCGCGACACACACACACAAGGAGACCACCAACCCAGTGCTCTAGTTGGAACGGCCTAAATTAAAGAAAACAGAAAACAGGTTACTGTCACGCTCATCTTTAACGGCAGAGTCGAGTAGAACCCCATGTGCAGAAAACTTACCATGAGAACTGACTTCTCAGTACTGAGCCATTCCTGTTTACATACATTTGGTTAAACAAACTAAAGACATATTGTTATCATTTTCGATCTGAGTTCGTCTCACATCTCATCGCGTCTTGCACCACATAAATAAACTTTGCTGAAATAAACAGCAATGTTTGTTTTAGCATTTATGGCATTCACAATTATATATATATTATATTATATAATATATATATATATATAATTATTGTATATTATATATATGTATATATATATATATATATATATATATATATATATATATATATATATAGATATATATAGAGAGAGAGAGAGAGAGAGAGAGAGAGAGAGAGAGAGAGAGGGGGGGGGGCCTGTAATAAGTATATTTAGGTGTTTGTACAACTTTCATGAATCATAATACATGTGTACCTACATACTATATATGCATGCATGGAAATACCTCATGAATTTGCTTACTGATTAAAATCTAGCAACAGGAGTCATGAGAAGTAAAGTGAGGATTTTTTTCATGTAAAAGCATATAAACTTAATATGCTTACTGCTTTACAAAATGAAGTGTTACTCACGACAGGCCATAAACAATCTAATTATTAAATGACGTTCAAAGTTCTCTCTCTCTCTCTCTCTCTCTCTCTCTAGATGAAGTATTTATTACTTTGTCTTCACAACCAGATAACTTCCTCTCTATCACTGTACCAAAATTTTACCGAAGTAACATTAGAATTAATATATACTGAAATTATATGAAACGTCACTGAGATTAAATGAAGTTACGATGGAATTCGCTCATGGAATTCTCTTTAAGGCGAAGGAAATATCAGGACCAGGAGAGAAAGGCCTATAGTAGGGAAGAATTTCAAATTGACTGACTTGAGTAGTAAATCAAGTACTCTGTTGTTTCATATTGTGGGTCACAGATGGGGTGGAGTGTGTGTGTGTGTGTGTTTGAGAGAGAGAGAGAGAGAGAGAGAGAGAGAGAGAGAGAGAGAGAGAGAGAGAGAGAGTTTATAGCATCATGCCACAGATTATTACCCTTACCTCTCCCAATGGTAAAATCATTCATTATTCTCTTTCTGGTCCTCTCTCATACATGTTTTAAATGCATGTCACTCAGAACTAATGCACCTATTTTGGAAAAGTCCGACGAGCGGAACAACGGGTTCGAAACCACCATTTCCATAGCCATCATCACAGGGAAATCTTTCTAAAATAAAACCGCAGCAACCCACTCAGAATTCCTGTTTTAAAAAAAGTGCATTTCAAAAGTTTTAGCGACGTCAACATTTCTACAGTTCAACGAGAAAATAAAGGGATAAGGGAAAGGGGCCTTATTTATACAATCCTTTTTCATATTATACATAGAAGGTTAACGATTCATATTAAAAACAATGGAAATTCACAAGAATTATTTACTACATATATATATATATATATATATATATATAGATATATATAGATATATATATATTATATATATATTTTCTATATATATATATGCACATACAAGTAAAATGCAACAAAATGAAAATATAACTAAATACATAAATGACCTCTTCAGAAACTTCCCAGATGAAGTGTTCCTTTTTTCGCGCCCGAATGATAGCGGAAAGCGATGGCGGGCGGACATCCCTTCCCTTATCAGCTGCTGATGAGAGAAAAAGATAAAGCCGACCGCCTCCTTATCTCAGTGGGTTATCTAGAGGGCTTTCCTTGGCATCCCATGCAACGCAGCACAAGTCCTCTGACGACATACGTTTCTGTGACGGTTCTATTATAATGCAGAACGTCACGTTAAAACGCCTTTTCTTTTTTGTTCTTGTTTTTTTGTTTTTTTGTTTACAGGAATACTGGAATTCTGATTCTACTTGATTCTACAGTTAACCCAATAGGCAAAAAAACGGTAAATGTCTCCTGGGGTAATAAGTTAATGGCAGTGGTTAAGTAACTTTTTAGAGAAACACCGAAGCTTAAAATAGTTCAGAATGAAGAAGTCTTTTCCTGAAAATACAGGAAAAGTTCGAGCAACTTCACAAAATGAAGTTGAAGTTTTGTGGACGTGTACATTTTTAGAAGTTGTATTTATGTAAGTTACTACCACTTGTTACAGTTTATTTGAGCCTATCAAGCCAAAGCTTATAACAACAGATTAATAAATGATTTAATCGAAAGCAATAAAAGCTTACAATAAAGGATTTTGACAACATTGTTTCGAACTCAGCGTTATCGCAAGAGAGGCTGAATTCATTCACTCGAAAGACAAAGGAATATCGATCTATGATCTCTTTGTCTTCGATTGTGTTGAAATTCCAGCAACGCGTCGCAAGGAATGCAAAATAATATCTTTTATAATTGTCTAGGTAATGTGAAGGCGATTTACAAAGCAAAAGATTTCTATTCTGGCAAACTTTGCAGAATGTCATTTTCTTAAAAAAAAAGTGTTAATTTCAGTCCTTAGCAACTATGCATCTTGATCAGTAATCGCAGATGGCCATGAGATTTTGCATAACAATTGAAAGAATTTCTTACTACGTAAACAGCAGTTGTGTTACATATACTTTAAATTCATAGGATTAGTAAATCGTTACTTGTTTGTAATGCATATTTAAATATAGCTTAATAAGAATGAATCATTTTGCTGATGTTTGCAAAGAAAAAAAATTATAAATAGATTTTAACATAGATGGGACAAGAACATATAAATTGCATTCGTTCACGTAAAGAAAATTGATGTATGATGCTTTGATGTAAGTAATCCGATCACTAGCTTTATATGGCACACAAAAACTTAAGGTAAAAAACATGAACCTTGCATTACGCTCTCTCTCTCTCTCTCTCTCTCTCTCTCTCTCTCTCTCTCTCTCTCTCTCTCTCCCTCTCCCAATTGGCGCTCAGGGTCTCAGATTCTTCAAACCTGTTCCAGTAGCCTATTTTGAGCAGGCATCTCAGGAGTTTCACCATCGCAAAATCTTGAGGAAGTCTCCTTGCATACTGGAACCAGTTCTTCTACGCTCTGTCCATCATCATCTTTAGGTCTAACACAGTCCTTTCCTTTATCCTTCTTCTACTTGTTTTCTTGGTTCCCAGGACAGATAAGCCTCTGCGTCAGTACATCTTCTCTCCTTCGGTCTACCTTTCCACTCGGAATCGTCTCTTTCTCTGTCACTCCCAACCGCTTGTCGCTCTCAAACTTGATGCCGATATCAGCGAGAGAGAGAGAGAGAGAGAGAGAGAGAGAGAGAGAGAGAGAGGAGATTGCTGCGAGCCGGAAGCTAAGCCCACTTTTTGTTTTCCAAATCTCGTTAGAGACACTCCACTGGACCCTCCTTCCTTTTCACTCCACTCCACTCTCACTCCTATGTGTTCTACACTTTTCTCACCCCCATTCATTCTATTCCTTTCGTTCTTCTCTCTTTGCTGTGCCCCTTATTCCTCCCCCTCTTTTCCTTGTGTCGTCATTACTTCGCAGCATCCTTATTCTTGTCTTTGATGGTCGCAGTTTCATTTGAAGGTAATATTAATGTTGAAGATAATATTAACAATAAACTAGAAGCACCTCAGAACCCACTAAATGTACCAAATAACTCGACTACTTGAAGCTCAGCATAAATCATAGTAGCAATAATATCAATAACCACAATAACATATGAACTCAACGTCAACAAAAGCATCAGCAACAGCAATAATAATCAACTATTTGAAAAAGTTATTATCTAATACCATTTTATTTCAAAGAACAAAGCTCAGAATGCTACTTGAACGTAAATTTTCTACTCTCATATTTCTTAACACTCTTTTTATCTGATATTTTGTATTATGCTTTAACATTGCATTGCATATCTATTAAGTTCAATATCAGTGCCCACTTCACTAAATTTCTTAATATTTGTCATTGTTGAATTTCTCAAGTCAACCTTTCTCTTATGTATTTAACTGAATGCATTTTCACCGCTCATTGTCACGGAATGTACCATGATTT
>NC_061091.1:45770207-45785207 GCF_015104395.2 Macrobrachium nipponense
AAGCGATCAAGCTATCGTTATTAGAAGACTTGTACAATCATACCTGATCTTCACCATGTAAAACTTCAGAAGAAATTATATCTATTTTTATACTTAGTGTTTTCTACAAGAACCTCACCGAACCATGAGTTTAACACATCGTCGTAAAGATAATACCGACTTCGTAAGTGATCTACAAAACCCCAGACACTCCATTGAAGATGGAAGTGCAATACCAACCGACTTAGCGTATAGATTATCGCTAGTCTAACATTACCTCATAGGGCGCCTTATCATACAAGGCACAAGCCCTAATATTTGGTGGCCAGCGTACCAGAAGAACTCTACAACGTCCTACGAAGAAAAACCAGAATAATAAATCATGTATCATAAGAAGTCAACGACGACGGAAGCAGCAGATTCTTCAAGCAACATAGTATCATCGTTAGTGAGCGACTTCAGAAAACAATAAGAACTCTTCAACGACGACGAAAGCAACAGATTCTTCAACCAATTTAGTATCATCGTTTAGTGAATAACTTCAAGAAACAAAACCGACGTGTCTTTTTCTTACGACAACGCAAGCTTCGTCTCTCATTAGAATCATTCAAGAAACATCGTTAGTGAGCGTTTCCGGAACTTCAAGAAACAAACCGAACGCGTCTGCAGCATCGGATCTTTCAAGGGCTCGAATCATCGAAACAACGCGCACGGGGGAAACTGAAGCCAAACCAGGTCATCCGCTAAATAGAGAAGGAGGACCAAGGCCGTGTGTCGTTATCGGAACACCGTGACTTCCCACAAAAGCAAGCTAAGTACAATTTTTTATTCATTTGGAGTAACTTTGAGTGTTTCCTTTGCAGGTCGAATTTCGTTATTCCTGTGGCTGAAGTTACGAGACATTCTTAATCTTACTTTTTTACAGAAATTATCTACATCATTGAGATTTCGCTACTGCGAGTTTTTTATCTTTGAGTGTCTGTTTCCAGAAGTTCTACTGAAATATCATAATCATATACTATGTTAATTTTATCATTTTGGGTGATTATTAATCCCTTACGTAACAAATCATATTAAACAGTGAATATGCGTTTACGCAGTGGACGTCTGTATTTATACAGATGCATGGTTAAGCACCGTAGTGATTAGAAAACACACAAAACACAAGTGGAACACCGTACAAATCTATATAAATTAGAGGTAACACTATTTCGGGTCATGACAATAAATGCTCCTTTGCAAAGTCCCGATCGCAGTTTTAGCCTTGAGTTTTTTGAGTTATATAAAATATCGAACCTCAATGACTCAACTTAACTTTAAAAATATGGCTGGATTGCAAGGAATAACATGTCTGTAAAAAACTTTCATCAGGCTAAACGTGCTGACCAGGATCCCTCACTATTTCAAATTTTAGCAAAGAATGAAGTACAAACAGTTAATATTGAATGCAGTAGTGATAACTTGTCTTATTAGTAATCGCTCAGTTCCTAATAGTTCGTCATTCATTGCTTTATACGTAACCAGCAACATAATGCTAAAAAACACAACAATACGTTGCCGATGGTAATAAAGAGAAGGATCCTAATTATTACAAAATGAAATAGAAACAGTAGCCCGTTCAGAATCAAACAAGCAAACTCGGTGACTGTGTCACCTAGTCAAGCGGTCAAGGTTAGTTAAATCTGCCGAGTTTTCAAAGCAAAGCAAATTCCACACAATAAGCGACTCTAGCAGAGTGGGGAAAAGCGATGTTGGTTCATACATACCGATATCTTTTTGAATTAAAAAGGATTTTTCCTATGAAACACACGACCGTATAAAGTAATCAGAGCAGGTTTTCGTTTTTTTTAATACATAAGTTATTATGAGTAGTGGTGGATTAAGCCCGACTGTACGCGCCGTAATAATTAGAATATCTTATTTATTCCTTTAGTACGATTAATTACCAGTATTTACGGACTCACCGTCTGTTGTTCGAACTTCCCTAATGAGAAGTCCAGATAAGCGAGCGTTTACAGATACCTCTATAGTTATAAAAAACATTGATCTGTATCTAGTGTAATTGTAAGATTCATCTAGGGGTATACAAAATATTATCTTACATCCTGCAAAATAAGGCGTGTTTATCAAAGGAAAATCCTATAAACCTTCAAACATAGTAAAATCCGTTTGAACAAAAATGAGACAGTTAATCAAATAATAACTTATATAAAGGAACTATACATTTGTCTCATAAATCGTTACATTGTTCAAATGACCCAACAGAATTCTCCCACAACCGCAGTCGTACTTTGCACGCAAAATCTCGAGAAGCATGCACCCTCGAATGTCTTAGTGCGTGTAAAAAGACTTTGCTGGGAAATGAAATTTTAATCCTTCCCGACACTCTGAAATATAACGATTTCCGCGAACAAAGCCCTAAAAGTATACATATCGTGGATACGGAAGTTATAAATATCGCATTTTTTATTGTTGCTAATTTTTAATCACGCCAACCAGTCGTGGATGAATCTCTCTGATAATCTATCTAAAGTAATATCCGTAAAGTCATTCAAGCAGAGGTGATTCAGCAGAAATTTTTTTATCTTTCACCTGAATACCAGGAAGTTTCTCCACTAGCGAGTGATCTCTGGGAGAAAAACGGATGTCATTGAAAACAAAATACGGTCTAAGGACAAACATAAAGCTATATACGTACCTTCGTGTAGAACCCCAATGAAATTTCAAAATAGAAATAAATGACGAAGTTGAAAAATGTTAGTAATAGGAGTCATTAGGAAATCACATAAGCCCATATAATTTTTCCCTCAAACGTCATGCCATAAAAGATCGGACTTGGCGTATCTGCGTAGATTTCTGTCGCTTAAACAAGGAAACGACTCCCGATAGTTTCCAGTGCCATGTACCGACGACATCTTATCTCTGTTAGGTTAGAATAATTTTTTTTCACCAACTTGGACTTACTTAAACATGCTTTTACCAGATACCATTACCTAAGTGATTGTACCTCATACACCGTTTTCAGCACACTCATTGGGGACATTATCAATTTTTACGTATGCCTCCGGCTTACGTTGCACCCCAATTACAATATAGTGTTTGGAGATTTTTAGGGGATACCCTACATGCCTATATGGATGATCTTGTAATCTTTTCTAATACATTAGAAGTACATTCACATAAAGTAGAGCTAGTGCTACAGAGACAAAGACAAATAATCTCAGAGTAAAATATCTAAATGTGAGTTTTTTTAAAACCGAACATGTTTATCTAGGTTTTATGTGTCTGGTCAAGGTCTTAAAAGTAGTCCATGGTAAGGTGTCGGCTATTCATAACTTTCCGGTACTTATTAACGTAAAAGGGGGATACAGCACTTTTGCGCTGTAGTGGGTATTACAATCGTATGTAAATATGTAACTCTTCAATCATGACAGCTCCTTTAACAGATCTTACGAAGAAGAGCGTAGATTTATTATGGTCTGAAAAGCATCAACAGGCGTTCGATATCTTAAAAGCGGAAAATGCAGCTTACCTAACTTAAAAATCCCTGATTTAACTAAGGAATTTTTTTTTATTGCAACAGACGCCTCAGACCAAGGGGTAAGAGGGATACTACTTCAGTAATATGATAAACAGTTCTTCCCTATAGCTTTTTATTCACGTAAACTAAAGCCCTCTGAAAGTAAATATGCAGTAATAGGCAAGGAAGGGCTAGGTATCTTTAACACTAGTACATTTTAAGTTCATAATCTATGGCTATCCTGATAAAGTCCTTACTGAACATGAGTCCTTTACCGAGTTTTTCAAAGGCTTTAATCACAGTCCAAAAGGAACTCGGTGACAAATGATCATTCAGGTCTTTGGAGCCAAGATAAGATATCTACCTGGGAAAGCAATTATCATAGCTGACGCATTATCCCGCAATCCCGCACCATACTGCAAAGAACCATTAATTAGACTAAAAGATATAGAAACATCCGTACCTATTGTTAAAACCGTATCTAAACAAGAAAATTCCTTAACCCAAGAGATCGCGAGCATTGAATATCTGGGTCGGAGCGCAGAACTGTTACAAACTGAACAAAGCAAGCGTCAACAGACATAACCCAAACAATAAACACTTCGAACGGAAACAGAGTCAGCAGCAATAAACACCAAACAATAAACACTTCGAAACGGAAACAGGGTCAGCGGCTAAGCAAACCAATAAACACTTCGAGCAGAAACCCTAAAGCAAAAATATATTTAAAGTATGTGTATCAGGATAATGTAATCAAATGTAATATTATATGTAGGTCCGTGACGAGGAAAACCCGAAGAACACAGCAGATGACTAACGACCAGGTAGTTAGTAAGATCTCTCTCATACCAATCGTCATAAACTGGTTGCATTCCGTCATCCAGGGTTCCCTCCTTTTTCACAGAAAGCCAAATCACTGTTTTCTGGCCTACAATGCTTACAGATATAAAAAGCACATAACTAATTGTAACATGTGTCATGAAAACAAGGGATACACTAAGACACCTGTCAGTTTAGGGGCCTATCCTGTGCCAAATCAATCCTTGAAAGAATATACGTAGAATTATTAACAGAATTACGAGTCTGACAGAGGAATAACACTTCTTAGTGTTAATAGTTCCTTGACACGTTATATAGAATTAAATTATCACTAAAAACCAAACACCGCAATTGAGTGCGTTAGGAATATTTATGAGTGCTAAATCAGTAAATATGGAATTCAACACATAATAATCTGTGACTCGGGTGGTGTAAATCAATAATAATCTCCTTAACACGTTGTGTGAATTCCTTTCCATTAAGAAAACCAATAATATATTTGATCACCCAGAGTCAATCGGTTTGGTAGAATAACGGATAATTAAATAGGAAGTGTCAATGTCTTACGAGTTACAACTCGTGATATTGGATCCGGACTGGATTATAGCGGTTCTCGCGGTTTTAAATACCTTTATCATTTATATCTTGTATCTATAGAATTGATGCCGCAAGTAGCCTTATACGGTACGCCGCTAGAACACTTTTCCACATATTCAAGCCAACCATTAATTTATCAAAATATATATAAAAAAAATATATAAATAAATAAATATAAAAAAATAAGATAAATATGGATACAAGTGGAGTCAATATAATACACTCCGTAAGAAGTCGGAAGGGTTACAAATTATAATAAAAAAGGAATCACGATAAAATCAATAAGCAAAACGTAACCATAGATAATTAAATATCCAAATATATACGCGTAAAGATTTGAACTCTAACTTAACGCTTTATTTATGACAAATAAGCTAAAAGTTCAAACACATATCAAAACCTACTGACATATTGTCTGTCCCGGTGATTTATATTCGTAGTCAATGAAAAAAAAAAATTAAATAAATAAATAAATAAATAAATAAACTAATAATAAATAAAATAAAATAAAAGAGATTTTTAAAGTCAGGAAGTCTAGAAGTGAAAACATCTATGGAATAATCCTATATGAATCTTATACAGGGCTAATAATATATATAGAATTTGTATGGAAATCCTTTTTCATATAGTTTGAATAAGGAATATTTATTTAACATAATGCCAACATGAAACTAATATATTGTTCAATTTTGGTACTGTTGTTTTTTTTTTCAGACATTCTTCTCATGCGGGTGGAGAATTAAAACACTAAAATATCATTTGAAAATACTAAAGTCGTATCTCTTACAGCAAGTAACGTAACTCTTAGCTGGCTGAGAGCAATCTCCTGCCAAGTGACGACGTCATCATTGCCGTATCAGCATTTGTTCCTTTTAACCTCAATAATCTGCTTACACAGGCTTCATCTGTGTGTCGTCTCTGCTTGCAAAAGCAGATTGACTGGAGAAAGGAATGCTTAGTTCATGAACTTCACATGTGGTTCATAGGTCACATGACGGGCCACATAACATATTCTTATCCGTGTGTGTAATGCAATTAGTTAAGGACTTGTAATCATTTTAAAATTAATGAACAATATAAGCAAATAGAATTTCTATAACAACAAAATGAATTAATTTTTTTTTCTGAACCTCATAGACATTTGGAAGTATCACGATATGAATATGAAATATTTACTTGCAACATTAGCCTATTACAATTCAAGTAAAACATTCATGGGAAAATGTCACATTTTTCTTGGAAAACCCAAAGTTTATTTAGAAATTAGTTACATAGTGGGCTTTTTTCGTTGCATCTCCTACCTATTAATAAAGTTTTTAAAAAAAATTAACCTCAGAGGATGCGCACGAGAAAATTGAATATGAAACTTTTGTTAGGGCACATAGAATCATGATTAATCTTCTCTTTGACTCTTATGTTGCCTGGCAATCTTACAATTAGCTCCGTTTTCCACTTCTTTGTCTAGTAACTTACTACCAGTAATATCGAATTTCTTTGAGATTCGTATTGATATCTATTTATTTTTTATAATTATGGATATTTTTACAGTCATCATAGACCTGGATAGGTTCACTCATTGTTAATGCCATGGATAAAAAAGTTTGTACAGTGGACTCTTTTGAATTCCAAAATATCAGCGAATTCATGTGGGTTAAGTCTGGTCTAAATGGCTCTCTTCCCTCCCTTGTATTTGGATGTCGTCTGAATTTACTTTGCCCTTGTGACAAGTATAATTTCACTTGCAGGCTGATTAATGGAACCTGGTTACAGTATCCTGCAGTACGAGAGTTTCACATCGCAACTTCAAAAAATCGTTCGTCGCAGCGGACGACTACAGTCAAGTAACAACCGCCTACAATGTGAAAGGAATTTCATGGACTTCTTCGACCGACACCGTATCTCGTCGTTAATCTCGTTTTAATGCGGAACGCTCCAGCGGCTGTCGGAATTCGACTACAAAAAGGGACATACTTCCGACAATTACGACCCGAAGGATATTCAACTCTACTTTGCTGGCGAAGGACTCGTGCTGGGATGTTTTTTTTATTCATCGCGAACGTAATCGTGTTGCTTAGGATGCAGAGAATAAGTATGAGCGCAAAAATAGAACGTTGGACCCGCCCAGGCAAATTTTCCCCTTGTTTTAACCATTGAAAAAGGCCGTTTCAGTGGCTATAGGTGGTTGTCTGGAACTGTGTAATGGACGAAAAGTGGTTCGAAAGCTAGTTAAATGTGAAGTAGTATAACCTCGGTCATGTATCCTATATATATAAATGATCATAAATAACAGAATCTAAATATATCTTTGCGTGTACGCAATAGGAATCTATTTAAAGTGCACATATATTAATCATAATTATATGAATCCATATACATATGTATAAACAAATCAGGTAGCCTCTAATCAATATGTTACCTTTTATCTTACCAATATCTGCAGTTATTTATGAGTTAGTATATGAATTATGAATCAGATATATAACATTTAGCATAAAAATCAACGAATCAATCAGCATAAACATTAATAATTTTATCAATTCATATATGAAATTTTTTATCAGTTAAAATATGATTTTTATCATGTTAATCTTCATTCTATGCAATTATCAGAGTACATTAGTGTTTTCTGTAGCATAAGTATCTTAAAGAGATGAAGTGAAAAGCTGTATCATTATATATCACGTGATCACTATTATTTACCAATATCATTGTTTTATATTTTATTAATTGAATCAATTCATGTACACCATGAATTTTTATTTACTTATATATATATATATTCACATAGTGTCTGTATCACACTCCTATAAGTCAAATGCCAGTCAAGTTTGAGTAATATTCAGTAGTTGGTTTTGGTAGCTGACCGAGCTAATGTAAGTGTTTACATAATAAAAATAAGGAATGTTAGTCTATATATATAAAAGTCTAAAACTAAAGAGGTCAACCAGATTGCTTGCAGGAATGTGATCAGACTAGAGACGCTAAAGATGACGTATACAATAAAAGTAGGCTAAGATAACATGCCGTCATCTGTGGTCATTCATTTGTTTTGAAACAGTCCAAGCTCCCTGCTTGAGACAACTACCCCGACCTATTATTCAAACGGCCTACGTGATCTGTAGCGTGTCTCATTCGATTGTGTGTTCGTATGAAACTATGTCATTGTATGTATGTTCATATGTTCGAACTACTGTCTGTTCCTTCATAACTTGTAACAGAGATGGTAGACAGGCAGAACAGAGTTAGTGATCGTCATTAGAAGACCTGTACCTCTTTACCTAAGCTTTATCATGTAGAGGAATAGGATTAGCCATCATCATTGGCAGAAGCGATCAAGCTATCGTTATTAGAAGACTTGTACAATCATACCTGATCTTCACCATGTAAAACTTCAGAAGAAATTATATCTATTTTTATACTTAGTGTTTTCTACAAGAACCTCACCGAACCATGAGTTTAACACATCGTCGTAAAGATAATACCGACTTCGTAAGTGATCTACAAAACCCCAGACACTCCATTGAAGATGGAAGTGCAATACCAACCGACTTAGCGTATAGATTATCGCTAGTCTAACATTACCTCATAGGGCGCCTTATCATACAAGGCACAAGCCCTAATATATATGTGTGTGTGTGTGTGTGTGTGTGTGTGTGTGTGTGTCTGTGTGTGAAGGCCAAGCACTGTGATCTATGAGATCATTCAACGGTGGAAAGGAAATTGAGAGTGGGTAGGTTTGAAAGGCAATTGCACTATGAAATAATTGTTAGGAGTGTGTGAATAGTAAGATGGAAGAGAGAGAATATGAAAGGAGGTACAGTAAAATTAATGAAAAGGGCTGCAGTAAAATGCGTACGGCTTTATGTATTAATTCTTAGTTGTTTTTAATTTACCCTTTTGCAAGTTAACGATTGGTCAAAGTAAAAAGGAAGAATAGAAGATAATACATAACAAGTGAAAGAGGTCACTAATTGTCAGCTATACGACGTCACAACCATCAATCAAATATTCAAGTCCTTTTTGTGTGTTGTGCTTCATGGCTCATTATTTTTACCGATTAATTTTTCAAAGCAATATTTTTGATTCCTATTGGAAGTGCTGTGAGATTTCATTCATTCTTTTCTACATCAAGCAATGACGTTCCCGAAAATGGGAGTTTCATGTTCCAGTACTTAATTCAGCCCCATTCAACATTTGGACTCTTCTCTTACCAAGAAGAAAGTAAATGAAACCTTTTCGTCGTGAATGCACACAGCTCGCTTGATGTCCCGCTCTTTTCATTCATAACTGAAGATAGGTCTGATTGCAGTACCGAATTGATATAAATAAACCTGCAGAAAATTAAATAAAAGCACAAGTTTACGAATTGAGCATCAATCGGAGAGTACTGTCCTTATGAAGAGAAAAGCGGCCAAGTCGGTGGAGCGACAAGTGTTTCCGTTTCTAGCCCAGGAAAATGGCAAATAAGAACAAATGCTTGTGGGATACACTGCTCACCTTAATAAGCTTCTTCATGCTTTTTCTGTGCACAGCATTATGTGCACAACTTTCGGCACATACTGTGACATACTCTGGAGACATGTTTTGAACAAACTTGAATGTACGTTAAAAACACTGATGATGTAAATTACCAGGTGTTTATTTTAAATGAAGTGCTTGCTTCTTGCATTGACAAATGTGCACAAATAGTGACTAATGAAATCGAATGGGCCCCTGCCCCCTGGATAACCCAAGATATATATATATATAGCGATGAAAGAAAGAGATCTCATGCAGAGAAATCTTAAAGCCCAAAGAAATAATATATTACTGAGAAAGTTTCAGTGAATTGAAAAAAAATTAAAAGTGATGATGGACTCTAGTAGAAAAAAACACGGCAAACAAGAATTCCAAGATACAAGAAATAACTACCGTTAAAGAAAATGCTCCATGTTGTTTGCAATGAGGCACAAATATCTGAAAACAGGCTATTAAAGCTAAAGCGGAAGTTTAATGAGTATCTTGCGGATGTAGGGAAACAAACGTACGAGAAAACTCAGGAAATGAGGCTCTAAGTCGTTGGTCTATAAATCTAGATAATCCACGTGGATTCAAACCTTCTCCAGTAGACTGTGAGACGGGTATATTAACTATTAAGGGTTTAAATAACTCCAACGCATGCGGATCTGATGGTATTACTCTGAAATTGATCAAGGATGCACTATATATAATAGCATTTTACATCACAATAACCATCAATACTTTCATCGCAACTATCACTTTTTCTGATCAATGGAAATACCCTTTTATTATTCCTGTTTTTAAAAACGGTAATAGGGATGGTATCAAAAACTATCGGACAATCTCACTGCTACCTACTTTTGTCTAAGGTACTCGAGAAGATTATCGCAAATAAATTACCAAAATATTTGGAAGAAAACTGTCTTTTATCTGAACAGCAGCATGGTTTTAGGCCTAAATTATATACAGTGACAGGTCTTATGAAGGTAACTGATCGAATGTATAATAAGAAATATCACTGCTTCTTCTACTGGATCTATCTAGAGCTTTTGATAGCGAGAAGCGACGCACAAAATCCTATTACAGAAATGTATAAATCTAAGAATAGATCCATCTTGGTTTGATAGCTATCCTACCAATCAATTTCAGTCAGTCAAGTTAATGGACACATTGTCATCTAGATGTGAGGTAACATTTGGGGTCCCGCAAGGACCCATTTTAGGACCAATATTATTTATTATTTTTGTTACCGATTTGGCGGAATCTCTACCTGGTATTTTCGTTATCCAGTATGCTGATGATTCACAAATCATACTTGAAGGGGACACGAACAACATAAATGATTTATTAAGAAGGGTTGAAGCATTCTTGGAGAAGGCGGAGACATATTTTCAGAGACATGGCCTCCTATTCAACGAAAATATAACACAGTGCATCTTTATAGGTTCCAGACAATATATATCAGCCATAGATGATAATGTGAGGGTAAATTTCAATGACAATGTTATCAAGCCTATGAAAGTTGTGAAAAACTTAGAGGTCTATTTTGACCAAGTTTTGACTTTGGACTCTCATATTGAGGAGGTATGCAAAAAGGCGACGAGCATACTTATATGCTTGAATAGATTAAAGATAATTTTGAACCTTCCACGCGCCTGATTGTCGTTCAGTCACCAGCCATGAGCTTCATCCACTATTGTTTTCAGGTATGGGGTGCCCTAATAATGTCCATCTCGACAAAATTCAAAGAACTTGTAATTTCGCTGTAGAATAGCTGTAGGCAATATTAGGAAGTATGATCATATTTCTCCTGCTCTGATAAAACTGGAATGGTTGAAGATTAATGATCAATATGTTTACGAAGTTTGTGTGTTTGTTTTTAAAGTTTTAAGAGGTATTTTACCGGAATGACTTAATCAGTTTAATGCTGTTAACTCAGTAACTGGTGTTTATACTTGTCAGGATTGTGATCTTGTTGCAAAAAGAGCGGCTCAAGGGAATTCCCGTCTAGGGCCCTTCCTCCTTCCCTGTGGAATAAGCTACCACAAAATATCAAGGATGCCGTCACTCTATATTCTTGTAAGAATAAGTTGAAGAAATGCCTGGTACATTAGTATTCACTTACTATGAATTTATTTCAATGCTGATCTGTCATTACTTTACATATATGTACTTAATATGCATTGTAGAATAACCAGGGTCAAATGGAAATAAAGTTATTATTCTTACTTTGGACTCCTATTGAGGCCTCCCCAGATCCGAGGGAGGTTTCACAGAAAGCGACTCTGGTGAAGAGAGATTTCTTCGAGAACTAAATATATTTCCAGTGGACAAAATCCGCGGAAGCTGATTGATTTGCCTTTGGTTTACAGAACTAAACTACCTTAAGATTTGTGGAATGATTCTCGCGAATCAATCTAGCCATGAATGGGGCCGAGTCTCACACTGAAGTGTTTCATTCTTGTCAGCAGTAAACAGAGCATCGTTTATTACGGTAATAAATGTAATAAAATAAGATGGATGGTCATCAAGCCACCAGAGCCTTCACAACAAAGTAAGGGTACTCGTAACAATCTTGTCATGGAAAGAAATACATCTGATTCAAATGAAAGCAGTATAAATAATTTAGTAAGAATACTATGGATACACACACACACACACACACACACACACACACACATACACACACACACACATATATATATATATACATATACAATATATATATTATATATTATATAATATATGTATGTATGATATATATATGTATGATGTATATGTATATGTATGTATATATGTATATATGTATATATATATAATATATATATATATATATATATAGAATATATATAGCATATATATATATATAATATATAGAACAAAATTAATGACATACATAAATACATGAAAAAAAATTAAGCTCTAGGACTAAACGAAAATGTCATTTTGTTTGAACATTATTTTTACTTTTCATTTATTAATTTTATCTAAATTTCCTACCTTATATAACTAATCAGTATATTTTTGGGTTCCAACAATCTAAGTAATCAACTCATTAATCAATTAGCTTGGAAATTCCTCCAACGGAAAGTAAGGTTTCTCCCTTAGTTTCTTACTTGATGTTGATATAAAACACACGAGTCTCGCCAAAGCAAAAATAGGCATTCACAAATCGAGCTTAAAAATTCTAATCATGAGCAAATAAATAAGTAAACAAAATCCAGTAACAAAATCCTACGGTCACACATCTCATTAATGACCCGCTCATCCGGGCTTTATCTCAGCCCTGAGGAAACGCGATCACTTAATTCTGAAACTGAGCGATCAGCGATCTGCGACACTCCCCCCCACCCCCCTCCCCCCAAAAAACAGATACTCGCCTTGATCAAACATGGCGCCTCGACACCAAGGGCGAGTTGTAACATCTTTTTTCACTCTAACTTAAAATTGAATGTCCTTGTTGTTCGGGATTCCTCGCATGCCTCCGAATTAAACAGGGGGAAACGACCATGTCACTTCGTGCAGAGGCGATGCAGAAGGAGAATTATTACTACGTGCTTAGATAGTAGGTAATAAGATGTGGCAGGAACGCGTGGCCGTTTGGTTGGATGTTTCATACTCTTAACTTTTTATTTTTTTTTTGCAAAGGAACTTTTAATGTAATAATATACGCTATGCACTTTCTTAGTCTTGCATAAGTACGATTGGCACTATTCATATTTTTCTAAAGCATGCTTCACATATATTTTCAGACGATATACACAACCTTTTTTCGAATTAGGAATAATGAAGATGCTTTTACAGTTGAAGAAGCTAGTCCACATTTGCCAAGATAAAAGGCACCCTTCAATAAGACTGACTGATCGACGTAACACGATCATCTGGAGTTCCAATTAAAATGGTGAAAACGAAGAAGGATGAATTAATATAAGACCATAAATAAACAGTGACAAAGAAGAAAATAACTGAAAATTTTCATAAACAAAGTAGGTTGCCTCTTATTACAGAAATTACATTTATAATATTATAAAAAAAAAAGACTGGTAGAAAAATTAGGACAGTGATATGAAACGAAACTGAGATCTATAACAACAAATTAAGAGTTAAAATAAAAAGGAAAAGCTATTTTGAAGCCAGGAATGAAATCACGAGAGAGAGAGAGAGAGAGAGAGAGAGAGAGAGAGAGAGACTGATTAGCTCTTTTACTAAACTGTCGATAAATAAGATAATTTACGGTTATGTATATGAACCAATAGGATAACGAGAGAGAGAGAGAGAGAGAGAGAGAGAGAGAGAGAGAGAGAGAGAGAGAGAGAGAGATGGTTATTGGGCCAGATTATTAAAAGAGCTTAAAAGGAATGATGATAACAGTTGCCATCATTCTAGAGGAGCCACTCTTCAGTTTTGGTGAAGGTGATTATGAAAACGAGAGCTCTAATCCTCCTCACTGACACAAGACTCATTTTCTCTAGACGGCATCGAGGAAAACCAAAGCAACTTTCTCTGACGCATGCGCCCTCCAAGCGCTGAGTGAAGGATGATACTACGGTGAAAAAAGGAACCTTACATAACTTGTTAACAACTAACCGAATAACCTATGAAGAACAGCAGAGACTTTGCCAGTTACAGGTTGACATCACCTTGACACACGTGCATCATTCGCTTCAGCCCCAGAAGCACTCTCTCTCCTCAGGTTCCATGAACATGAGACCTTTCGTCCTGTCATTCTGATCACCCACAGTGAAACTTTCACTCTCTCCGTTCCTGTCACAATAGTCAAATGATGCGTCCTCATTGACAACTATACTCTGTTTTTTTCCATCTGTCCATCCGCCTTGGTGGTCGCGCATGGTAACACTGCGTCCCGGGCTTTAAATAGTTACGCTATGTGTAAGTTTTAGGTAAATAAAAAGACATCTTGGTGTACATTTGCAACTGAAAAGTGTTTTAATAATTTACTGTATGCGAATTACACCGTTAATATTCGAAATGGGATATTATTTAAAGGCCGGGACGCAGTGTTACCATGCGCAAACACCACAGGCGGATGGACAGATGGAAAAAAACAGAGTATAGTCTTCTATTATCTCCACACGACTAAACCACCGCATCACACAAGGATCCCCTTCCATTCAGTTATGTTAAGTTAACCCTCTGACTCCATTCACATTAATCATACATTTCTTACAAGCCTTTAGCCTTTATTTGTTCAAATTGACTTCGTAGACAATTATTTTTCTCTAATTTCTAGCTTTATATAGGCATTCAAAAATCAAACTTCACTTACATTGTGAATACAATAATTTTCGTAATATTCTTGGCATAGAACATTAAAGAATTGAAACACTGTAATTGTTTGAATGGTTACTAAAGCAAGAATACCTTTCAGAAATTGAATATATTCTGTCACAGAGAACGGAGGAAATATAATTCAAGTTATTCATGACAATAATGCCTCACCATGATGCCAAACATCTTATCTAAAGTAAAAAGCAAAAGCAAAATGTAAACAAATTAACTCTTAGATGGAGTCAGCGCCTTGCTTCATAAATTCCTCAAGCCTACAAAATCACGTCCCGACGTGG